>NW_010097698.1:0-13982 GCF_000699245.1 Pterocles gutturalis | reverse complement strand
CCCCCCCCCCCCCCCCAGCAGTTTAAGAAAGTTTAGTGCCAGAGTAACACCACACTGCTCGATCCCTCTGAAGCAGTCTATGGAACAGGTCTTGGATGAAAAACACCTTACACAGTATTTTACACTAACTTCACCAGTTCCTGCTTACCTTGCAAGAATTTATGGAAATAATATACAGTACTGGAGCTGCTGAAGTCGAAGTCTTCTTTCAAAAAATATTATTGCATCTGATTCCCAAGCAGTCTCACTTGCATGGGATTACTACACAGATGCAGAGTAGCTGCTTCCTTCACCTCACTAGCTCAGCTGGTTTGATGACTTTCTGCTGTTGATACGGTAGCAGAATACAGCCAACATCAGGGATTATCTGCCGGCAAAATATGCAAACCCAGCTCAATGTTCACTCCAATATTAGGAACAGATGGTTTTGGGGGATTATTGTTCCCATTGACCAGTGTATTAGGGAGTATCTCAGCAAACCATTGCTATCTTAAATTCGCCTACGTAAGCTAGGCTGATATTAAGGTTCTCTGTTACATTTTAATAGTGCTGTATCAATGTTAAAACCATTCAAAAATACATATTTAGGGAGGGAAGACAATTGCCAGGATTTTTCCCTCAAAGTTACAGCCATATAGCTAATTGAGATGGAAGCAGTCAATTAAAATGACACAAAAGAAACACTGAAAAACAACAGAAAAGTGTTGTGGGATAAAAAGGAAATATCCACTGCAATTCAGCAATCAGGAATTTCTAATAAAAAGAAAACAGAAGTGGAAAAATCAGATCTTTGCCACTTAAAAAAAAATCCAAAAGCATTACACAGCTTTTGAAAACCACCTTCCACCCATACTTTACCCAAACAGATATGAAGTGATCATTAGGTCAAGCACTCCAACTCAGAGATACTATTAAATATACCCCACGCAGAAGGTGTGTAACACAGGTTCTGACCCACACATAACCAGCTTACGCAGGGCTAGAAGGCAGAGCATCAAACGGAGAGTTTCCAGAGCCACTGGCTTGCATGTGTAGGTAACTGGAAGTATCTCCCATTTGTCATCCACTGTGGAATACCACACTACACAGGTATGGTCTGCTTTAGGAATAAATGAATCAATAAATCTGACTCACCAGTGCCAATACATGGAGTGACCATCTCCACTGTGAAACCCCCTTTATAAAAGTTAGTTTTCCGTTAGTTTTTTTTTTCCCCATGGAAAAATCTCATCAAGTCATCAATAGGAGCAGGAAACTTTCTACTACCTAAATATTTTTTTTTCTAGAAAGCTATGTTCCAATTTGCTATTTTAGACTTCTTCGTAACACACATTAAAGCCCATTATTCCACTTTCCAGAAGATACCTGCACTACTCAGCGTGCACATCCCTATGGCTTATTTGTGAACACTACGGATTACAGCCTTCCAAATCTTTCACTCATTGTGATGTCTCACAAAAGCTGGAACTGTACAATTTATACAGAGATGACCTTCAGGGTTACTGGGGCCACTAACACCACCTCTGATTTCATAAGCATACAATCTCTTTTTCCTCTCCCCTTCCCTCCACACTTTCCCAATTTCTTCTTAATTCTCTTCCCTTAGAAGGCAGCATCACATATGCTACAAGGCTGTTGCAATTCCAATGAAAATGATAAGGAAAGAGGAACAATAAAAGGATCCTCAGTCATCCTCAAAGAAGGGACAAAATTTTCAACGTTTCAGTCATTGATTATTATGTTCAAAGAGGCAAAGGAGAAATTATCTAGGTCAAAGAAAAAAGGTCTATTGAAGAGGCAGCAGGAAAGGTGGAGAAGAACATGAGAAAGAACAGGTAACCAAACCTGAATTTGTTTGCTCTGTTTGCCCCGAGCCTGGTGTTATTTATGGAAACCAGGAACACAGCAGTTGCATTGCAACGACTAGAAGAATGCCTGGCAATAATGATATTAAAACCATGTTGTTCTAATTATTCTCAGTGTGTAATCTGGTCCCCTCCTCAGTCTTGCTGTCTAAAAGCAGCTGGGCTTCCTTCATTCCAGCAGAGTAGAGCATGAGGCCAGAAGTCACCTTTCATTTCTCTTTCTCATTCACTGGGTCACTGAACAGGAGGATACGTCTGGGTACAAAGGGAGGAAAGAAGTCACAAGGTGAGTACTTTACCTCCTGTGAGCCTAAAAAACAGTTTTGAAGCATGACCCGCAGCATTGCTTTACAACAAACACAGCAACGATGTGCAGTCAAAGCTTAGCAAGGAAATAAGAGAACTTGATTAGTGAACAGAGAAGGCTGCAGTCACCAAGGCAAGCAAACTGCCACATCCATGGATTTAACAAAAGATTGTATGACACAGCACTCCTCCAGTTCAATACACAGAACACAAAACACAGTATATTGGGATGCCTGACTCTTAACTTCCAAGGTTCGATCAAAGCTTCTGCTCCCAGAAACATAAAAATAAACGCTTTGTGACGGATTATCTTCTACCTAATACGCTATACTTCCATTATTACTCAAGTTTTTCTTCAATCTGGATTTACTTGTACATCCATCTCACTAATTTCCATAAAATCTCTATTAACTAGTACCTTTGTTCTCTCTACTCTTCTAAACTCATTAATACCAGTGATGACCAACCGAAAGACGAAGAAGTAGAGACATACAGACAGGGGAAAGAAGTTTGTGTGCTTATCCTACAGGTGTAGGAAAAATTACAATGGATTTGACTTTGAAGAGTTCATTGAAACAAAGTTGAACCACGTTATGTTTCAGCATTCCAACCCTGACTACGGCCTAGTGGCAGCAAAAGTCCGTGAAACCACAAGCAGAAAACAGAGCGATCCATTCCTTGCTCCACTTTTCTCATTAAGCAGAACAGTTCAGGAGGAGAATGAGACACAGATGGCACCAAAACCCACAAACACACGTTTGAGGAACGGTAATTCTTTCAGCAATGTTTTTTGGTGGGAACGGAAATTGGAAAGAGATACATGAAGGAAAAAATTCAGGGATAGATGATGGGCAAAGAGAGCTTCCAATGACTATTGTTGGCATACAAGTCAGCGCTGTGCTCAGCACGTGCAAAATACATCCAATTAAGTATACCGAATTCCAATCAGCCATATCAAGACTAGAAGGGGATTCAGTGAAAATACTAAGTATAAAGGTCCATAAAGAGAACCCCTTACTTCAAAAAATGTCTTGCATATATTACACCACCCCCAAGCCTGTATGAAGGCTTCATCTATTTTACACCTTTCCTCTAAAAATGTACACAAGACTCTCCAGTTCATATAGCAGCTTGAATTAGTTGCCCTCCCTCCAAAAAATATAAAATAAAATCTGTAGAGACTTTAACAATAGAAAGGGCTAGAGGTCCTGAGCTGAGCACCTCAGCTGGACATACATGCTTTCCAACGTTCAGTAATTTCATCCTCTGAAGTTAATTTCTCAGTTAATACAAATAATTGCAGTGAAATGCATTTTTTTTTTCCACTAAATTTGGTACATATCCCCTACAGCTACTACCAATAAATTCCCGGTTTATCTCTTAACTGTACAACTTTGCTTGGTTCTGCCAAAATAACATTTGGGCTACGTCCTCTCCCTGAACTAACAAGCATAAGGCACAAACATTTGATAATTTATACACCATCATAAGCGGGTAAACACAAAATATGAAGGATCCATACAGCCTCTCATGCTTGCTCAATGTATCACTTTCTTCAAGACAACAACCACCATTACAGAAGTATGGATCCATTTCTATTTCCATTTGATACAATTATTTAAGTGGCTAAAGTATTTCTGTAGTCTACAGATCCAGTCGGGTCCAGTGTTTCGCACATTGATCACGTTCCGACCAGGGTTAGCGTGTCAGGGAAAGTCTTTCAGACAGGATGCCTTAGCAGCACACAGAAACAGCTATCAAACCACACGGAGTTCAATATACAATCCTAGCACCCAAGTTTAATATAAGCCTACTATTTTAAGAAAAAAAAAAAAAAATTGAACAAGACTTGGTTCTGATGCTGCTTCTTGGGGTGAACCCATCTTGCTTGAGCAACAGCTGGAGCAGAAGTTGACTGCGGGAAAGATGCCATTTACACATCCAGCACCAATACCTGTGAATATCATCTGGAAGAACACATGAGTATTACTGACACTAAGTACCATGACCTTCAAATCGCAGCTGCTGCAAAGGGTCTCCCCACATCAGGTAGCTGCAGACATCTCCCATCGTGGTTTCCTGGCTGAAGAATGTGAGCGGGATCTTTGAAGTCTGAACCGGCAGGAAAGCTATTTCTCAGCCCTTGTAACAAGTACAACATCATTAATTTGACACAAATGTTGTCCATAGATTCCATTAAGAATTTTTCTGGCTAGGGTCATGGAGAAATTGTAATTTCATCCTACTCTTGTGTGTGTACTTGAACTTTCCTTTTGGGTTAGGTACCACGATAATGCCAGATAACAGAATAAGTCCATGAGAACTCTGATTTAATCATGGCCATTGCCCAACATTAATCTCCCAACTAAATGATCATAGACATAACTAAAGAGATTTACACTGCTCTTTGTCAAAGTTAATACAAAAAATGACAGCATGCCAGATAAATGGCTGTTCTGTAAGTTTAAAAAATAACTTTTTATTAGAGTTCATCTTACAGTTTGGTTCAGAGTTAAACCATGTATGATTAAGGGAAAGCACATGCAGCGAACACACCACCACAAAAGGGCTAGTGAATCTTAAGTTTTGTGTCCCAGCTCCATGAAAGTCAAAGAAATATTTTAAAAAACCCAAATAACTACTTGTCCTCAGTGATCTTTGCTTCTTAAGCTCTAGTATTGCCTTCACATAACTTATTTATGGGCTGTAAGTTTAAATAATTCATTAAATGTAAATAGCATTTGCCTTCATCTGTGTTAACTTCTATGCTAACTTTTATGAATAAATTATTACGCAGAATATATTCAACTACTCACTACAGTAAGCAAAAAAAAAAAAAAAAATTTAAAATCTCAAATTACTTTATATATTACTGCATCTTTCACAATGACCAATGCAGAGCATTTGCTCATTGACAGACCTGGCAAAAAAGTTTCAGAACACAAGCCCGTAATTGTGATTCTACAAAAGAGATCTAGATATAGTTAAAAAGATGTTAAAAGTTGATAGGATTTTCAGACAGATCTCTTTAAGAAAGCATTCAGTGGAAAGAACATGTGTTTTTCTGGCATGTTTAGGTAGAGTGAAAAAAGATACTGGGTGGATAAAGTGCCTGGGGACAGATGCTTTCACGAACAATACGTTACCCACCTCACTTCACCAAGACCTTTACAAAGTGAAAGTACAAAGAATTACTATCTTAGTAGGAAAAAATAAAAATGAATAACAATTTAGTGACAGATAACTGGAGCAGGGGAACAACAGAGAAACAATTAGCATGCAAACGCACCCTGGAAACTTCAATTAATTACTTTTTCCCAACAATTACCCATATTGATATAATACTGTTCAAGATGCTGAGCCCTGATCAAACATGTGCTGTCATCAGAGGGACAATTAACTGGAAACACTAATTTGCTACAGTACAATAGCTAATGCTGGGTGTTACTGTGAACATTTCTAATTATGCTAACCACTGAC
Source organism: Pterocles gutturalis (assembly GCF_000699245.1). NCBI lineage: Eukaryota > Metazoa > Chordata > Aves > Pterocliformes > Pteroclidae > Pterocles > Pterocles gutturalis. The sequence continues at coordinate 8,331 of NW_010097698.1, read as the reverse complement.
ATGAATACGTTAGTCAGCTAAAACAGATTTTTAAAAAATCAGCATACATAAGGTTCATGTGTTATATTATGTTCACAACCAGAAACACTTCAATGTAAGCTCATGTACCACTGAGTTATGAAAATGTGCAGCAACAATCAACAGTGAAGCTCGCTTGCTTTCATATGTCCCCAAGAATGGAAGAATTTCAAAACTGCATTTTCTCAACATGTTATTAGGGAGCTATACAGAATTTCCAGTTTTAGATTCCTCAGGACTGTACACCTAAGTTGCCTAACAATTATTGTCTTCACAGAAAACAAAGTAACATGCAGGAAAACCTCATCTTCTTATTCCATCAGACCTCCTTTAGCACTCTGATCTTTTGCGTTCTCTGAATTTCCCAGCCATGCCCAGCTGTGTGTGTAAAATAAAGTGAAAATTCTTTCTAAATAGTCATAGGTAGTAGAAAACACTTCACAATTACAGCAGAAAAAGTGATATAGCAGGAAAGAATGAAAAGACAGTAATCCTGCATAGAACTCCTTTGTATCTAAGGCAGGTTTTGTTTCCCGCTGTACATTCGTGTTCTTTCCCAGTTTAGGGTTTTTAGTTGGTTGGTGTGTATGTGTGTGGTTTAAACCTATTTCCATAGCACTGAAGTACTGAAACCAGCAATACTGATGTGTAAAAGCACCAGACTGCCATCTTTTCTCATGGATGGGAAAGGGAAGAGGAAAGGAAAAATGAAAATACAGCACCCATGGGTTTCAAAAAGTTGCGTTCCTCAGGGTGAAGAACCACAGCAAGGTAACACAGGAATGACAAAGAATGAGCTAATGGCAACCAAGATGACCAGGAGGATGGGGGAGAAGAAGATAAGGTTGCCCAAATGTAATCTAGGGCTAATTAGCATGATAAAGATCACATCCCTGGGAGGAGACCTAGATATTAATGTAGGACCACCTTTGTATGATGAACTCATCACTGACCAGCATGCGCAGGAGTACACCAGTTACCTAACTACAAGTTGACCAACGAGCAAGCATTGTGTAACTTCTTTGTTGTCACCTGTATAAAAGCCTGAAGCTTCTCCAAGGAGCTGTGCTAGTTTTTGCGCACTGTCGCCCAGCACCCCTTTCTGTACAGAATGGCACCGAAGGTCAGAAGGTGGATCTCGACTCTGGCGGACAGGGCAGGAACCTATTCCCAAGACTGAGGGACAACAAAGTGACACGTGAGAACAAACCATAATTTGCCATTATAATGTTTGACGTGCAAATGTCAACGCATTCTAAAAAGAACAATGTGTAAGCTACCAAAATATTTCCGAGAAATCTAAGCATTAGAACATCTCTACTAGGATTATTACATCATCTTTACAACATGTCTTTGGGCAAAGGATATTCTCACATAAACGGAGAAAAATAATTGGGGGAGTGGGAAGAATCAAACACATCAGTTATTCTAATGAAAATCACAGTCTTCTTGTAAATATAATCCATTCTGATGCCTTTTTCTTACAAATGCTAGTGTTTTCCCCCATATAGTTGGTGCCCAGTGCTAAAAAAAAAGACCAAACCTATCCAAAGATCTACTGCCGCCATCAGCAGTCTTAATAAAGAAACCCACCATATTTCTCCATCCCATCACTGAACTGGAGTCCAGTCCCAGAGAGACTTTCCAGGACAATTTGTCAATAAACCCAGTAAATTCAGAAGCTTGAGCTACTATTGCTTTTGCAGATGAGGTTCTGCAAAAAACACAAATAATTCAGAATTTTCAGCACAACTAACTTTTCTCCAAAGAGAAAGGAGGAAAAAATCCCACGATACAAATGAAAAAACTTTCTCTAAAAATATCCCAAAGATACAGATGCACACAAACAGAGGTAGCAGCCATCCTACCCATAAGCGAAACGAACCCTGCCACTGGCAAAAAAAAAAAAAACAAACCCACACGATATTAATTCACTGGCTGAAAGCATACTGCTAACACTGGGAAGCAAATAAGTATTCTCCCATTTCATATTCAAGAAAATGTTATCACAGATTTATACTGCTGACACAGTCCATTTTCAGTCATTTCAATACCTATAATGCACACAGCTGAAATTCAGAGAATTCCTCGGTGCATAGTTACCCAGTACCCTGAAGACTGCAGTCCTAGCAAACAACTAGTACACACTTCTGTGCATGCTGAATTAATTATAGGAAATAATGGAGCACAATATTGCTTTAATTCTGTTGCCTTAGGCCACTCGTCTCATAAACCATAGGAGCTGTATCACCGCTGCCTGTTATCGAGTTGAAGCCGTAATTTCTGCATATTTTAAGACTGCAAAATAATACATTTCAGGAGCCTTTCTTTTCATTTTATAAACTTTTAGAGAACACTGCAGGTCTAAGCTATCCCAGCATGATCTCTAGTATGTTTTCTATCATGGTCTTTTTTATCATGGCACGACACAACAGTTAGAAATCAGCCAAATAACATCAGACAAAAATCATATATGTAATATAGGCAGTCCCCACAAAAACTACTGATGTACAAGACATGGATGTTGACCCAAACTTCACCTGATCCAAGAGCAACAGAGCTTTAGAATCATAGAATCATGAAGGTTGGAAAAGGCCTCAAGGACCATCAAGTCCAACCATCAACCCAACACCACCCAACCCACTAACCCATGTCCCCAAGCACCACATCTACACGTTTCTTGAACCCCTCCAGGGATGGTGACTCCACCACTTCAGATTAAAGCCCACATGGGCTGCAGAGCTGAAGGTGTCCCAGGACTAAACAAGGAAAACAAGCCAGTGGTCTCACACTTCTTCCCAAAACCAGCACCCTGCCCAAAAGGCATTTCAGATAAAAGGCTACAAAGCCAGGGAATTGTGGCTGTAAGGAAATGAGAACATTGCCTCCTTCATATGCGTTTCCTCCCTAAGGAATTTTAATGATAACTAATACTGGCTCTGTGAGGAAAATATCTCCCTAAATAACCAGGTCAGCAGTTGGCACATACTTGAAAGCACACAAATTGGTATACCACAGCTCGCTCATAGTCCTATCATCATTGTAAAACCACTACACTCGGGGACAAAGTTTTTTCTTTAAGGAAATGTACTTTCTTCAATCAAATCCTGGCAGAGTCTCTCGTGTTTTAATATCAAAGCTATTTCATCCTCTTGGAGTGCTCTTGGAGATTGCCTTAAAAGCTCACAAAAACAAACAAAGCCACAGCACACAAAATAGAAAAAAATAAGTATAAATCTCTTGATTTTCTCTAGTTCTACAGTTTTGAGAAGAATTGGCTTAGTCTCATTTATTCCATTTGGGGGGAGGGGGAGGGAGAGAGACGCAACATACTTCTTTCCTACCCATTTTCTTTATTTTCTTTGTGCTGTTGTTAGGAAAAGGTTCACAGAGAAGAAAACATGAGATGCTCGAGCTTTTTATGTTTCAACAGGAAACAAAATTCATTTCTCCATGAGAGTTGTTTGAAAATGTAATTTTTTCCACTCTCCTCATGCAATAAGCATGTCACCCTTACTTGTTTAAAAGCAGAAATCACTACATCCAGATGACAGTTTATATTATTTGTTTTCTTTTTCTTCATCTTGTAATAGCTTATGATCCCAATGATATTGTTATCTTCGTTCTTCCCTATTTAAGACTCATCACAATTCCACCATAAGAGACTTGACGATATATTCCCAAACTCAATGGAAGCTGTTCCACTAAGACCAGAGAAACATCCAGCTTTTTTTATCGCTTTCCAACTTTTTCCTCCCTAGCCCCCTTTCTGTTCTTTCATCTCTGAAATGAAGGACGAAAAAGAACAAACAAAAGACCAAGCAAATCTTTATATACCCTCAGCTGAAACAGCACCAGCATATTCTTGATATACTCTCACTGCCTTTCTTATTCAAAGGCTATAATAAAGTGACATTTTTTATAATAATTTTGACCACAGCTGCTATTTGACCACTACGCAGACATTTTCAGTAAGGCAATAACAACGAAGCCACAGACTCAGAGAGAGAATAGCAGCATTTAATTTAGAACCCATCAATGGCTTTGAGCATTTCAAGCTGCTCTTTCTAAAGCTACCTTGCACTTCTCTGCATTGGATTAGCTTTGTAAAAAAACTTCATAAAGCTCTTTAAAAGCCACTTTGAACTTAAAAGAAAGACTCAAACCTAGCAGGTTTGTAATTCCTCAAATCTTTGCCACCTCAGATGCCTTTTGTCACCTATGTCCTTTCTTTCATTTTTTTCATTCAGAATGATTGCAATGAAATAACAGGGTGTCCTGGGTTCAGCTGGGACAGAGTTGACTTTCTTCACAGTAGCTAGTGAGAGGCTGTGTTTGGGTTTGTGCTGAAAAGGCGGCTGATGACACACTGATGTTTACAGCTGTTGCCAGGACAGTCCAGGACTTTCCAACTTCTCTGCTGTGCCCGTGTCTGCAGGGGCAGGAGAAGCTGGGAGGGAGCACAGCCCCAGCTACTGGGTTAGCATTCGACCTCAGGGTTAGGATTGAGACCCACATTGGCCAGTGAATTGGCCATATCATGCACATCATGCCAAGTATATTATGAGGAACTATCCAGAAGTTGGCTCTCTGGGTCACCTCTCTCTGTCAGTATCCTCTCTTACCCTCAGTCAGCTCTGGGACAGGCTCTTATCTCCTTTGCAGCATTGCAGCTTTGTGACTCTCCCTGCTCCAGGATCGTTAGCCAGGAATAGGCCTAGCCTTGGGCAGCGGGTGGTGAGCAGTGTCACTGTGTATCACTCATTTTTATATTTCCATGTCATTATTACTATTATTATTATCATCATTCTTTTCAGTTTTATTGTAGTTTAGTTATCAAATTGCTCTTATGTCAACCCACGAGTCTCTTTTCCCTTCACCCCTTTAATTCTCTCCCCAATCCCCAGGGTGAGCGAGCGACTGCATGGCATTTGGCTGCCAGCCAGGCTGAACTACAACACAAGGGAAGTTTGGTTTTACTTTCTTGGTTTTTGTGGGTTTTTTACTGAAAACGAAAATTTCAGTCTTCAGGGTTTTTTTTTCCTATTTTTGAACATTTTTAAGTGAGAAAAATAATTAGAACTCCTAACAAGTGCATGCAACAGCATGCTTCACCATATTATACAACTCTAACATGTTGCCAGCAGCTTTTCCTTGTTTATGGAAAACTGATCAATTCCAAACATTATTCTGTCTCTCAACCAGCTTCTAATCAACAATCTTATCCTTCAATATGCGAGTAATTCACTTCCTCTAATAAGCCTTTATAGAAAGCGTGCTGTAAAGTTTAGTCCAAAGTATAACCCCTAAGTCTGTTTTCTTTAGTGTATTGATTCCAATCAACATTATAATGAGCTTGCTAAAATATTTTTGACACAAACCACACTGGTTGATTTGGATCATGTTGAATTAATGCAACAGCTTTTTTACATTCCCCAAAGGTTTACAAAACGTGACAGTGGACAGTGAATGTAAGAGTGATCTCTGAGCAAAGGAAAACAGAAAAATAAAGTGTGGTTTCCAAGGGAAACTTCTGCAAACTTTGCTGGCCTGAAGTGCACAAAATTCGCCTGCACACAGAAGTAATCTTTTAATATTTGAGAGATAAGAAATCATACTGACAAAAAAAAATTAAGAGACTGAAAACCATAAGAACTGTGAAACCTTTACAAAGGTAAGGTGGTCAAAAACTGTCTTATAGGAGCTTTAACCAATACTTTCATCACAGAGCCCCAGAGACTTTATAAAGCCATGGACTGAAACAACTTGGAAGTGCTAATACAGGTCATATGAAACCCTGACAAAAACAGTGAGCTGGTATACGATGGACAGGACTGCTGCCACAGCAGTTCTTTCCCCAAGATTTGGTTTGAGCAACAAGCTATAAATCCTTCAGCATCCTGAAGGAATAGCCAGTGGTCTGACCCAGCAATGCCTTTGCAACATCTCATTAGGATAGACAAACACAGTGTTATTTGGAGGTTCATGTAGCTTTATCTAACTCGATTGAAACTTCTGGGCTCTTCTGCACTTTCAATTTTCAATGCAACAAAACAGAATCCTATGGAGTGAGCCAGCAGCAAGCCTACATTAGGCTCACTTAGGTTTCGATCAGAAGACAGCCCTGCAAACACGTGCTCATACACACGCCTGCTCACAGCACTCAAGTGGGATTAAATTGACCATATAAAAAAGTAAATTTAATTTTCAGCATCAAAAGGGAAACAGCAGAAATGAAGCTTTTTCTATTAATCTTGTGACGCCTATAAGCAGGAAAAGAAAATCTCAATACGTGCTCTGACCTCCTGCAACTTCAGACACAATTACAGTCGAGAGATGTCAGATAAACTCTGATAAGCAATTGTTAGAGAATGGAAAACACAAAGGTGCAGCCACCTCAGCAAGAGGCCACCTGGGAGATTCATGGCACAACCTTCAGGTTAGGGTCCTTGGTTTGCCTAATTGAGGCCAGCAGCTTTCACTCTGCAGGATGCAAAGCAGGGACCTGAACCTGCAGCTCCCGCGCTCTCCAGCAACACCCTCATCCCACACAGACAGTGAGAGAAAGGGACAAACATTTCCTGGCAAGCTCTGGGTTTGTTCTAAATTGCCATGTCTCAGCCTTTCTGTTGGCCAGCTATACACAATACCAGCATTCAGTTATCTACACAAAAGCCCAGATTTAATTCTTTGTGAAGGTAACAATGCTAATGTACGTAGGGAAGTAACATGCTGTATATGGGGGCGTGTGCCGGAACAAGCACTTGAAAATTATAGGACACTGGAAATGAAAAAGAAAAATTGCCTTTAGGGTGACAGGCTATCCTTCAAGAAGAAAAGCCAAATAATTTATGCCTGCAGAGGTACTGTAAGGCTCATATTTTTAGCAGACAAAATTCCTCTAGATAACATAGCTGAGGCCCTGCAGGAAGGATCTATTAATCCTTTGTGCACTTCGCTATTGTTTATTGAGCCAAAAGAAGGTGACGCAAAACTTTAATGCCATTTTCTCACTCAAGGTTTTTTTCACTCAAATATTTGAGGGGTTCTGCTGATGAGATACAGCATTTAAAAGACTGGGAGAACAGATGGCTGACATACGAGTGAATGATTTTATATCGAGCACACCTTCACTTTTTGATACAAACCCTGCAGAGGAACAATGCTCCTTTTAAATCATCCCGCTGGGCAGAAAAGAGGGAAGGATCAGAGACAATTAAACAAATGAGCTCTCTATTGGCATACAAAAAGTTATTAAGTCTACTCCACCACTAGCCATAAAGGCTGAGCTTGGAAGTGTATATTGTTCAATAAAAAAGGCAGTTTTCCATCTCTGAGCTGGGTCAGAGTACAACACAGGCAAGCAGAAACTGCTGGAAACAGACCACACTACCTCCTCTTCCTTGAAAAACCCACTTGTTGACATGTGTTCAGTTCCTTATAGGTGGAAAGGCTGACAAAGGCAACACATCTTGCCCAAACCAAGGCAAGACTCTTATCCTAAAATTAAGGAATGATGTTTTTGCTCCAGTTCTTCACACCATGAAAGGTCTGCAGAGTGCTACGGGATTCACATGAACCACAGAAGTTGCAACACTGCATTTCCATCAGCCTTCAGGATTTGTGAGAGACCAATTAAGTACTGGAGCTTAAGACTAAAAATATTGTGCAAGACAATTATTGTTAACACTCCTCTTCCAAAAGTTACTGTAGTGCCTTTCTCCAGAACTTCAAAGACTTTGCAGTGGCATCAGTCCTGCCCCTTTTTGCAGAAAAGCAAAAATTCAGAACAAAACAAGATTCTTCGTCTGCACAAAATGTCATTGGCTTTCATATCCATAGCTATTTAAAAAAAAAAAAAAAAAAAAAAGAGACCCATAAAATCTGCTCTCTATATTGGTCCCCACTTTTGGAAGGGTTTGGAAAAAGCCAGCCATTCACAAGTGTCTCATTTTGCTGAAAGCAGGCCACCATTTTCTTTAAAAGAAAACCCCCTACTTGCTGCCTTCCAAACCCTCTCAATGCTATGGGACCTATTCATTGTGACACTGATATGACACAGCCCATGGGAAACTGACTGTTCTTCAGCAGTTGGTATCCAATTCGTAGAATCACGGAATCACTAAGGTTGGAATAGACCTCAAGGATCATCAACCCCACCCAACCCACTACCCCATGCCCCTCAGCACCACATCTACACGTTTCTTGAACCCCTCCAGGGATGGTGACCCCACCCCTGCCCTGGGCAGCCTGTTCCAATGCCTCATCACTCTTCCAGTGAACGCATTTTTTCTAATATCCAGCCTAAACCTC
>NW_010097697.1:4450-4735 GCF_000699245.1 Pterocles gutturalis | reverse complement strand
CGCGGGGGAAGCCAGCGGGTCGCCGGGACCGTGCCGAGCCTGAACCCTGCAGGATTTGGAGCCGGATTTGTGCCTGCGCTCATCCCAAAGCTGCCGATTATTTTGCCACCGGGACCCTCATCTCGTTAACTTCAGCCGTGTCGCAGCAGGGCCGGTTTAATGCCGGATTTAGCCGGAGGGGAAAATCCCCAAACCTTTTGGAGGCGGAACAATGAAGGCGGTGGGTCAGTGGATCCGGCGCTAATCCCCACGGCAGGGTCTGTCTTTTCCCATCCCGGCAGAGGA
>NW_010097697.1:974-4406 GCF_000699245.1 Pterocles gutturalis | reverse complement strand
GCAGGAATCTCGCGGGAATTTGGGCTGAACCCCGCTGGGCTGGGAAGCTGCCGGCTCTGCCTGGCCAGTTGTGGAGCTCGTCCTGGAGGTGTCAGTGTTCCAGCTTTTCACCGGACTTCAGGGAAGGATTTTCACTGCAGGAGCCCAAAGCTGCTGGTGGGATCTTTCCCAGCCATTGGGAGCAGCCATGTGTCCCTGGAATGATCCCAGCTGTGACCAGAGACGATGGAGAAACGTCCAGCCGGGGATTCCGGCAGCTCTGGATGGATTCGGCAGCACCGTCACTGCATTTTACAGGCAGTGCTGTCACCCAGACCCCCGGCAGTGATGAAAATGTCTTCTCCCGTGGCATCACGTTCAGCAAACTCCAGAAATCCATCTGGGTTGGGATCGCTCCGGTGCTCGCAGCTCTACCAGGATCAACTCCGATGCTGTGAAGCATGTAAACGCAGCTTGAACTGATTATTTTTGCCCTAAACCAAGAGATTTCTTATATTTTTTAGTACAAAAAGGGAAGAGCCGGTGCGTCCGCGTGCCAGAAGGCGACGTCGATATTATGGCAAGCCGCGGTGATATCGTGTCACCTGGTCTCAAAACACAAATGAATCGGAGGAAAAGAGATTTCTTGGGGTTTTTCTCGCCTGTTTGAAGCCTGGCAGCCTGGCCCCATGCTCCGACGGGAAGCGGGATTCCGGGTTTGGCTCTGGAGCCGGTCCTCGGCGTGTCTGTCCCTGTGATCCAAGCCCTTGGAGCCGGTTCCTGTTGCTTTCCTGATGGGTGGAATTGGATTCCAGTGGGATGGATATGGACCGGAGGAGGAGGGATGAAGCTTTTCCCTTCCCCTCCCATCCGAGGCAAACGCCATCAGTCCTAATTACGGTCACAACGTGGCCAGGCTCGTGCGAGAGCCGGAGACGCTGCCCGTCCTCTGAAACACCGTCAGCCAGCACGGGGGCTCGACCGGCCGTTTGCCGCGGTGGTTTTTTGAGCAAAATGGGGAAAACAACGTGTCTTTCACTGGCGCCGATGGGTCCAAACTAATTTATTTCCCTCTGCGTGACTCGGTTTCCCCACTGCGCCAGATGCGGTGAGAATGTGATGTTTTCTTTCCCTCTCCCTGCAGTGTACCAACGGGCACCTGATGTGCGCCGGCTGCTTCATCCACCTCCTGGCAGACGCTCGGCTGAAGGAGGAACAAGCCACATGCCCCAACTGCCGCTGCGAGATCAGTAAGAGCTTGTGTTGCCGAAACCTTGCCGTGGAAAAAGCCGTCAGCGAGCTGCCCTCTGAGTGTGGCTTCTGCATGCAGCAGTTCCCCCGCTCCCTCCTGGAGAGGCACCAGAAGGAGGAATGCCAGGACAGGTAACTTCGGCTGCCCTTTGGTGCGGCACCGGTGCTGCTGGCATTGCCAACACGGCTCGTGGTGCTCCACCGACACGGCACCACGGTGGTGCTGAGCCCCCACAATCCCGGCGCCACAGGCAGGGGGGTTTTTCCGCACCGGCGCTGGCATCTTCGGCACTCACCAGTGCCCTGTGTCCCTTCCAGTGGCTGGCACAGGGTGGTTGTGCCCCTAAATTCCCCCCCAGCCGTGTCCCACCTCCCCTGGGAGGTGACGGTGGTTTGTTGGAGGATGCAGTGCCGCTTTGGCGTGCGGCAGAGGTCCCCCTCTCCGTGCCAGCATCCATGGCCATTGGGAACCCACCATGCTCCGGCTGCGCTGATGGTTTTCCATGGGGTCTCCTGGATTTACCGCTCATGTTCCCGTCTCACTGGGAAGTGCTGGATCCACGTCCAGGAGCGAGCCAGGACGCATCCCCGCTGTCCTTGCTGCCAGGCCGGCCGGATCCACATTATTTTTCCGTGCAACATCCCAATCCAGTGGATATTCCCGCTGATTTTTTTTCCCCTCCTCCCCCAGGGTGACCCAGTGCAAATACAAGCGGATCGGCTGCCCCTGGCAGGGTCCTTACCACGAGCTGACGGTGCACGAAGCAGAATGCACCCACCCCACCAAAACCGGCAACGAGCTGATGGAGATTTTAGATGAAATGGACCAAACGAGGAAAAAAGAAATGCAGCTTTATAACAGTATCTTCAACCTGCTCAGCTTCGAGAAAATTGGCTACACAGGTAACACTGTTTCCGCACTGCCGAAACCTGTTTCTTTTTAATTTCTTGATTTGGTAGCTGAGCACGTGGCACCGTTGCAGCTCAAAGTTCCATCTTCGAGCATGAGCCAAGTGAACAAATTTAAAACCAAAACCATAAAATTATGTTTTATCAATTTCTGCAGTTTATTGCTTTGCCTCACTGTTGCCTTCCTGGCGTTCCTGCTTTGCCAAGGGGTTTTACCAAACCCCTCTCCAAGCTGCCAGTGCCGCAGCGGTGCGTTTGCACCAGGAGGCAAATAAATCAGAGAGGGAAATGGCAATTTGGTGCTGGAGGGGGAAGGATTTTCCCCTTGGCTGCAGGCAGAGGTGCTGGCACGGCACTGGTCATGCGTCTTGCTCCGACGTCGCTGGCGCGGATGCGATCAGGGGCTCTGGTGAGAGCAGACGCAGCTTTGTTCGCCAGCGGCTTTGTGCCGGGAGTTTGGGCAGCGCCGATCACATGGGTGAAGGGCACCAACGCCATTCCTTGCGCTCGTGGTTGCACTCGATGAGCCTGTGGTCCCTACGCCGACACTGCGAGCGCCTGGTGCCTTTGCCGGTGCCAAGCCAGGAGCGTCTCGGTGCTGTGTAGCCATGCTGGGAGCCTCCAGGCCATGTCACCGGGCTTTGTGCCCTGCGGTGACACTTCACCGTGCTGCCTCGCTCGCTGGTGTGTATGGCTCATGCCAATAAATTGTGAGTTGCCACGCGAACCAGGTCCTGTCTGTCTGTCCTGCCGTGCCGCCGGATGCTGGTGGAGCCATTTGGCAGCTGGTAGTGGTTGCCGGCACGCTGTAGGACACTGGTAAACCCTTCTGGCAACCAGTAGCCGTTGCTGGCATGCCGCAGGACGCTGGTAAAGCCTTTTGGCAGCCCGTGGTGCTCACCAGCACTCTGTAGGATGCCAGTAAACTCTTTCGGCAGCTGGTAGGTGTTGCTGGAACACCGTAGGATGCTGGTAATGCCTTTCGGCAGCCGGTGGCGGTTGCCAGCATGCCGTAATATGCCGGTAGAGCCTTTTGGTAGCCAGTAGTGGTTGCTGGCATGATGTAGGATGCTGGTAAGGTAAAGCCTTTTGGTAGCTGGCAGCGGTTGCTGGCACACCATAGGATGCCGGTAAAGCCTTTTGGCAGCTGGTGGTGCTCGCTGGCATGCTGTAGGGTGCTGGTAAAGCCTTCTGGCAGCTGGTAGTGGTTGCCAGCGCACCGTCAAGATTCCGGTAAAGCCTTTCAGCAGCCAGGAGCCACCCCTCTCAGCACCATCTCCCGAGCCGGTCTCA
>NW_010097697.1:0-904 GCF_000699245.1 Pterocles gutturalis | reverse complement strand
CAAAAAATCTTGAGGAGGAGGCCCCGACATTGGCATCGCTGCCGCTCCTGCCCCCCAAATTTTCCCATTTTTGTCGGTTTTTTTCCACTCCTCATTTTTAAAATTTTTTTTTTGTTTTTTTGTTTGCTTGTTTTCCAGAGGTGCAGTTCCGCCCGTACCGCACCGACGACTTCATCACGCGGCTGTACTACGAGACGCCGCGGCTGACCGTCCTCAACCAGACGTGGGTGCTGAAGGCGCGGGTGAACGACTCGGAGCGGAACCCCAACCTCTCGTGCAAGCGCACGCTCTCCTTCCAGCTCATCCTGAAGAGTAAAATCAACTCGCCCATGGAGTGCTCCTTCCTCCTCCTCGAGGGACCCTACGACGATGTGAAGATCCGCCCCGTCATTTACCACTTCGTTTTCAGCAACGAGAACAACGAGACGGATTATATGGCGCTGCCCATCGTCGATTCTGTGGAGTGCAACAAACTGCTGGCGGCCAAAAACATCAACCTCCGCCTTTTTATATTTCAAATCCAAAAATAAAACTCGGAAAAAAACAAACAAACAAAAAAATCAGCCCACCCTTCAACTGACAAAAAAAACCCGCCACCGTCGGACCTTCCCCCAGCGCAAAAACTAAGCCCCCCGAAAAAATTTGCCGAAAAAAAATTTGCTGGAAAAAATTTGCCGAAAAAAAAGTTTCTGGAAAAAAAAAATTGCTGGGAAAAAAAATTTGCCAGGAAAAAAAACATATTGCGAAAGAAATTGCTGGAAAATTTTGCCGAAAAAAAAAAAAAAAATTGCCAGGAAAAAAGTTTGCTGGGAAAAAAAATTGCCGGAAAAAAAATTGCCAGGAAAAAAAAAATTAACGGGGAAAAAATTTGCCAGAAAAAATTGCTGAAAAAAATTGCCAGAAG
>NW_010097696.1:0-10172 GCF_000699245.1 Pterocles gutturalis | reverse complement strand
AAACGCTTTGCACAAGTCCAGGTAGATGGGCAATGTTTATTTTACTTTAGAGAGATTTAAATAAGCACCCAAACCCCGTGGTATGAAAACAAGTTACACAGCGGAGCGAGCTACAGCTTTTTTTTTTACTAAGTGCTAGTTACACTGTGCTGCGCTGAAAGTCAAGTGATACAAATAACAGAGGCAAGGAAAGTGTGTGTGATTTCATTCTGACAGCAACTCTAGAAAAGTTTAACATTGCCTGCACGGAGATTGTGTGTGTCAGAGTAGCAAGATATAATAAAAACTTCCACAGTTGATTTGGTAAATATTTAAAAAGCTGTTCGCTGACAGTATGTATTTGACAGCTTTCCTGCTATATTAGTTCATAAGTTTTATTAGCCGTTGTGTTGCTTCTGTGGGAATCCTTGAAACAGGAAATGTTTCCAGATGGTAAATTTTAAATGAAATAATGCATTCTTCAGCGTTAAAAGCCAAGCAGAACCCAGGAGATCAATATGGAGTTGGATCAAGATGCCAACAAGAAGTTGAGGTGGGTGATGGAAAGAAAGATGATATAGAAGACAACAGAGAGGAGACAGAATATGAAGATCAAGAAGAGGAAGATTCATACAGCTTTCACAGCAGTCCTGACAATTTGTATGCCAGCATAGCTGGTGATCTCGAAGAGAACAGAAGAGACGGCTTTGTCTGTATGAGGCCACCCCCTTCCCCCTCGAAATCTGCCTTGTATCCTCAGACCAGACTGCACGATTTATTTCAAGGTACGATCTTGGGAGGAGAATAACCCCAGATACAAACATGTGCAAGGGCAGTCTAGATGCTGCTGTAGGAATTATGTATGATCCCTTCTTGTAACAGCAGGAGCTGGGCAGTATGGCCCTAATTCTGCAAAGCAAGCATATGCATATGAGCTTTGCTGCCTCACGATATTCCTGGCCAGGTTCATGTCAGCTAATACTGTGGTGTGGGTGCTGGGTTCGGATTTCAGGTTTCCCTCACTCATCCCGTCTGAGATTGCTGCCAAATAATACTTGATGCATTGGATTTACAAGAGAGGCTTGAAACAAAAGACTGAGCTTGCATTTTGGCAAGTTGTCTTAAGTATTTACCATTTAAAAATATTAAACACTGTCTTGATTTAATACAGCTTGGAATTTCACAGGTAGAAGTAACAGAAAGTGACTGTGCGGAGAGAAGTAACGGTATTTTATTACATTTTAGCCAATGTTGTGGTTAGAAATAAAAAGCTATATTGTGTTGCAGATTGAAAATAGAGTGAAAAATTGTGACCTGTAATGACATGCTTTACCTTTTTTCTCTTTTCCTTTTTTTTTTCATACTTCTGCCCCAGAGTACAAATCTAAAATTTAGTGTTGTAATTTGATTCAAGTGATGAGAACCCCAAAATACTATTTGCATCTCTTTCAGAAGGGATGATTATAGTTTTTTCTCATTGGGAAAAAATAAGTATGCAGAAGAATTCAAGCTTAAATACCAGTCTTAAATAGTCACATAGGAAAAAAAAAAACCTTTCTTATTTGTCATGGTCTTTATTGATAACTGTGCACACAAATTGCTTCTTGGTTTCTCCACTGCTTATTACTGTTAACTGTGTTTTTAAATGTGCCGTAACAAAGCACTTTGAAGTTCACATAAGTAGATAGAAATAGCTTTCTAGCCTTATAGCCTGCTATATGTAGGTTTTCATTCTGTTTTCTGCTGTGAAAGAAAAAAAAACTGTCTAAATGCAGGAAGTCACAGGTGGATTCTAAGAAAAAGAGGCGCAGAACAAAATGAACGTTCAAGATGTGTTTTGCTTCCCACAAAATCCTGAACTGCAGCTATATGTGTGCATAAATGAGGGGTCAGGTTTGGCATACAGGATTTGTTAGTGTAGGTTTGATATAAATGCCTGTCTTGAAATAGCTCTCATGGGGCTACACTGTAAAGTAGTGATGTGACTCTCTGCCAAATGCTGGTTGTCTGTATGTGGGCACCAGCAGAGAGCGTTTCTCAGCTAGGTAGTGTCCTGTGCTGATTCCTGTGCTGGTAAGGCAGAGTTCATCTAAAAATGCTGCTGTGTGGCTAGTTCATTTAAAACATGCTGTGAATTTTCCTGAGGTGTTAGCCTTGGTTTCTTCACTGAGGAATGGGGTGAGGGGTATCAGAATTCCTCTAAGGGAGGATGCTGCTTGTTTTCAAAGAGGAGCTCTAATGAGTCATCGCTAAGTATTTCCAGTCAGCCCCTTGCTCTAGGTGTGGCTGTGGGATACCTACAAGGAAGGTCCACTCTTCCTGAAGTCTTTGTTTTGGCAGTGGCAGGAGAGCGTCCCCTGTAGGAGTTAAAAGAGAGGATTTCCTATAGAGAAAAACAGAACTTTTATAGTGACATGGAAACAAAATATTTTTCATATTAAATAAGATGGGTGTGTTAATGCTACTTGTCATTTTAAACATTTTTATGTCTTACCCACAACACATGTTGATGGTGTGTATTAATAATACATCTAATTTATAAATGACACATCCCATTTATAAACCTGTCCTGCTGTTGTGGTTTGAACCCTGTCTGGGAGTCAAACACCGCACAGATGCTCATTCACCCTCTCTCCTCCTGGGGAAAGGGGAAGAGAATTAAAGGGTTAAAGGGAAAAGAGACGCATGGGTTGAGATAAGAACAATTTAATAACTAAGCTACAATAAAGTTAAGAGTAATAATGCTAATAATAATAATAGTAATAATAATCTACAAATATACAAATGAGTGATATACAGTGCAACTGCTCACCACCCAGTGACCGTTCCTGGCTAATGATCTCGGAGCAGAGAGAGTCCTGAAACCACAATCCCAGAAAAGAGAAGAACCCGAGAGTCCAAAAGACCAAGAGCCAACCCAGAGAGAGAGAGAGCACTTCCGGACAGAGCCTCACCTATATACTGGGCATGACATGATGATATGGAATAGACCATTGGCCAGTTTGGGTCTCAGTCCTAAACCTAGGGTTGAATCCTGGGCTGGTCACTGGGGCTGTGCTCCCTCCCAGCTCCTCCTGCCCCTGCAGACACGGGCACAGCAGAGAAGCTGGAAAGTCCTTGACTGTCCTGGCAGCAGCTCTGCCCATCAGTGTGTGATCAGCTTCTCCTCAGCACAAACCCAAACACAGCCTCACACCAGCTGCTGGGAAGAAAGTTAACTCTGAGCCAAAACCAGGACACCCACTTACAAAGATTGTTTAGCTCTTCTGAACCCTTAAACAGATAAAACAATTCTTCAAATAGTAGCCAAAGGATTGAAAACACCAGTAGTGACCACAGCCTAGTTTAGCAGATGCACATGTACAGGCAGTAGATGATAGCATGAGGAAAACGTGACTCAGTACAAGAATTCCAGGCAGGTGTGCTGTTTCTGCAGGAAAGAAGATGTGTAGTCAGCACAAGGAAGTGTTATGGGAACACCAGCCTCAGTAACAGCTCCTAACCCTTATCAGTTTGTGGGTTTTTAAAGACAAATCGAAACAAACCCAGGTATCAAGGAATTCATAAATTCCTTTTAATGCTGTAAAATGTAAAAGCTAAAGGAAGGCAAGTTCCGAGTAGTTTTACTATGAAACAGATGAAATACAGGGAGTACAGAGAGTTCGCGAAGTTACTGGGATGTGTGAGTCTGGGTAGTCTTAGCATAGATCATAAGAGCTCATCAATTTCATGTACACTCTAAGGGGCTTTTAAAATTTTTTTCACCTTGTCCAAAGTACATCTTAGTAAAGCTCTGAAAAACCAAGTGGGCCATTGAAGATG
The DNA here is from genome assembly GCF_000699245.1 of Pterocles gutturalis. Classification (NCBI taxonomy): domain Eukaryota; kingdom Metazoa; phylum Chordata; class Aves; order Pterocliformes; family Pteroclidae; genus Pterocles; species Pterocles gutturalis. Next base: position 6,371 of record NW_010097696.1, on the reverse strand, counting down.
CAGGAAAGACAAACCCCAACATTTTCTAAAATAAGCTTCAATTCTTAAGTCATTGTTGCAACAGCTAACAAATAGCCTGAATTTCCAAAATGCCCAGGGCCACAGGTACCACATACTTGGCTTCACCATTAAAGAACATGTTTGTGTGACTCTTTTGGGAGCAACTGGGGCACTCAGCATTTCTTTTAAATAAGCCCATTTATTTTGAGGCTAATAGTTAAGCATCTATTTTTGATAATCTGACACGAAATCACGAGGAGGCCCTGAAGTTGGAATTATTCTTCTGGGACATCCTCTCTACTGACTTAACTGATTAGAAGCCTCTGAAACTCAGAGTGCTTTAGTTCAGAAGTGAAATTAGGTCTCTGAGTATGTATGGAACACAATTCTTCAATTTTTCAGAGAGGAATTTTGTGGAAGACAGAAGTGAAAGAGACCGTGGTGATGGACTCGTCATAGCATGCTACAGAGAAGACCAAGATACGTGCGAGGGAGACGACGAGGAGGAACACCCATACACTTTCGCGAGATTGGATGAATCCGTGTACGACTGCATACTGGCTGAGCAGGAGGAGAAAAGGAAGGAACACAGATCCTTTATCATGAACAGGCCACCAGCCCCTGCCCCTCGTCCCGTGTGTTGGCCAGTCAGAGAGGAGAACACTCCCTATATAGCACAAGGTTAGTGCTGCTGCTTTGTCAATATTTGCTGGAAGAGTATCGATGTGTCTCTTCTATGTGATGAGTAATATTTTTCGAAAAGGCTGAGATCCTTGTTCAGTTACTTTCAAACCATCAAACTGGTTGATTCAGTCAACCTTTCAAATGAGTGGAGAGCATCTCTGACTAAGGTTGATTTTCAATTTGCATCTCAGAAACCATCACTTTTTTGGTTTAGTTTTGCAAAAATGATGACAATATGGTGAAAAATTAAGAACTGTTGGGCTACCTGTGAGTATGTCTGTTTTAACAGTGTGATACATAATGTGCTCTTTGAATTGCCTTTCCTTTTGGTTTGTACTTAATTCCAAGAGAGATACTTCAGCCCTTTTTTAATTTTTCTGATGAGAACAGTAGGGAGAAATGCCTCTGTGAGAACTCCTCTTTCAAATATCCTTTCTCCAATGCAAGATGCTAGAAATAGCCATCAGGGGAAGGATTATGTCCTTTTACCTTTTCTGTGGAAACTGGGAGAACTTTCTGAGCTTATTCATGGAAATGTAAAGCTGGAAGAGATTTCTGGTATCTTGTAGTCCAATTCAGACTTGAAGCCAAATTGCAAAATAACAGAAGGAATTTATGTGAACCTACTGCTGAGATCTCTGTGTAAGCCCCAAAATCCATACTGTCTGCATTTACAGACTCTTCTACTAAAGCCTGCCCTGTATAAGAATATGCATAAGAATAAATGGTAGAAAAGCAGGCTGAGAAGGGACACCAGCAGATTGGTTACTCTATCCAGTGCATATTTGGCACTAAAACAGAATTAATCCTATCCAAATCATCCTACCAAATACAGAGGAGCACCTCCTTTTTCAGTCAGTGATTTATTTCAGTCTTTCTCGCTAGCTTTTTTCCTCCAGGTGAGGGCCAGGGTGCATGGGTTAACATGCTCATCATCGAGTTGCTCTTTCTTCAGCACATTCAGGAGGTATAAGGATGACTCATTACAGTAGTTAAAATGTGATCCAAGAAGGGATGTCTACAGGGGGCCTGTTACAACTACAAAAGTCCTGAAATGGCTGCTTTTACTGAGATTGCTAGAGCAGTGTCTCAAATCTTGGTCTTCCATCATCATAGACAGGCCAGTGACTTGAAAACCCTTACTGTGAATATGCCTTACTTGGGAAATTGCTTTCACTGTCCTTTATTGCACTAGAGTGTTTCTGCTTTGTCTAGAGTAACTGTTCACTAAGGAAGAGACTGTCAGAAGAACTCCGTCGATGGAACTGGGGTTCTTTTACACGCTGTATCTAGATACACCCACCCCCCAAGGTTCTTTGCTTTACTTTCAACAAGCAGGTCGTGGTAAACAAGTTAGTTTCCCATTGTTCCATGCCTGTGGCTCAAGTTCATTTACCTGTACAATAAATGAGAAAAGTGGAAGTGCTTCAAGAAAGCTTCAGCTGACCACTCAGGCACGGATTCCTGAGATAGGTAGTGAAATTTCAGACAGAAGTGATATATCTTCAGCTGAAAGATTATTTTTTTTCTACTTCATTTGGCAGTTTTTGTCCTTCTGCAGAGTGGTTAAAAATTTTTTCATCCAGTGTAGCAATATCTCCGTTTCCATTTTATTGTAATTGCTTATAATCAGAAAAAAATATGGTTTCAGCTGTAAGAACCAGAAAATTTCATTCCAGTCCATCATTGAAATCTGCATGTGTCTACAACCTTTGCTTTATAATTTAATCTAATCAATGTAAAATAAAATTACTCTGACTAGTGCATATACACATTTTTCATCTCTCAAATAAATTGACGATAGTTTTAGGTTTTGTTTTCATCTATTACGTTAAAAAGAGCATTGCAAAATTTGCAAAGTCAAATAATCAAAAAGTATAAGACGCAAAACTCTGTTTTCGCTCTCATTTTTCTTTAAAATATAATTGCTACCTGCCCCAGGTCCAGTGTGTTGCTTCAGCCTCTCCTGTGATAAGCCCTTCAATCTGTTCTGTATCCATTGAGTTTTTGGATGCCCAGTATGAAGTAACGAAGATGCCATTCTTGAGATTTACGTTAGAATTATATAATGCTAAATGAATGCTGAATGACTAAAGTCATTCAAAGCAGAGATCCCGTTGATTTCAGTGGCCACTACAAGTGCTCAGAACTTCACATGGAGTCATTAGTGTGTCTGATGCACCCTCGTGCCGGGATTTGAGGAGCCCACCTGCTGGCTTCAGTGGCTGGTCTGGGGTTACACTGGGGCTTTGTTAGAGAGAGGAGTCCTGTTCTGCAGAACAACGTTTTGTCACGTACCAGAGGCGTCCTTCTCGCCTCTCTGTTCTCTTTCTAATCACTAAATACCTTTTAACTTCTTAAAACAAATTAAGTAAAATTCCTGTAAGAAACAGGTGGTCTTCACTGCACCGTTCTGGTTGATCGTCGTAACCATTCCCTTCTGGTGTTCAGTAAGACGCAGGTCCCGTGGGAACAACATTGTCAGAGGATGGAGTGTGTTGCGCAGAGGAGAGCTGTGTTAGGGCTGCACAGTCACCCACGTACTCTGGGAGTCTGTGGAAAGAACAAGCTTCACGCTCTAAGGTTTGCAGTTGTGATAGTGCCATGTAGAGATGCAAGAGGAGTATTTCTTTCTGCCCTTTACGTACCCACGGAGGTGATGGAAAATTATGGGCTGGTTTATTGGCAAAATAGTGTAACCATTGCATTGCAGAAATGCCTTTTGCCTCTTGGATTTCATGCTGGGGCCTCTTTTTTAATTATTTTTTTTTTTATCCGTCAGGACAAATCAAGTGGCTGAATTCCCATGAGGGCTTTCACCACACACTGAAGTCCCTGAAGTTACAAAAGAGTATTTTCTCCTTTAAGCAAAAGTGGTGGTGTTTCCATAAGAATAGCAACAAAGCAAGCAAGCAAATAGCCCTCTTTGTAATAAGTAGCTTTCAAATCCCTGGAAGCAGGAGGCAGAAAGCCTGCTGGGTGTAGGTTACCAGCTGGTGCTCTGCAGAATAGGATGGTGGAACTGTTGATCCACAGAGAACACGGGGCTTTACAAACTGGTTTTTAGAGTCTCTTTCAGAGCAGGATCTACACTTTGTAACCTAGTGATGCAAGCTGTCATAACTGAACTACTGCAATGTACAGTTTGAGCATCTGACCTGAATTTGCTGACAAATAAATTCTGGAAAACAGGAGTGAGTTGAAAGATGTAAAGCATAAGTGTTCTCATCACTTTTACTCAGTTTCATTTGTTCTATTTTCAAATTTTAATGAACATGCAAGCTACTGTATTGAACACTTGCTGAACATACTGCACCTTTAACACACAGAGAGTCCATTTGTTCTGTTAGACCACTGCAGGGATTTTGCCTTCTGTGTGAAAGGCTCATCAACCAATGCAGCTTGCACACTGGTGCCAAATGGCTCGTTGTCCAGATGGTGTGCAACCTTACCGTGCTCCCTTTCCATTCCTCAAGTGCTCAGTAGTTCTTTGTAGGTTATTTCAGTGTTTTTTTTCAGTTGTGTGCTGCCGAAACAGCTATTAAATAAATGTATGAAGATGTGGTGTTTTCAGTTGACAGTGCCATTTTAATGCTTCCTATTGATGTCAGGTTTGATTGAGCTGGAGGCAGCAGTACCCAGTATATTCTTAGGACAGGTGCATGATTTTCTGTAATGCCTCACCATCATTTCTGAAGTCTGACCTACCAGGACTGCCTAAGGGCCTGAGGATTACCTTGCTGTCCTGGTTTGATCACTCACCTCTTTCAGAGGCCACCAGTATGAGAGGGGTTCTTTGGAGTATAAAGAAAACTTCATATGCAATAGCCTTTGTTCCTTTGCAAACCTCTCACAAATCCCTGAAGGAATGCATTTCCCCTCTGGAAACATTTTACTGTATAAAGACAGCTGTCTGTGGGACTTCACACTAGGGTTAAAAGTTAGAAGTGGAAAAATGTTTCTCAGCTACTATCCCAGAAGAGAATAGTGTTCTCATTGTTCAGCAAAATCACAGGACATGTAGAAGAAGTAGCAGCCAGTGGATATTTTTAGGAAGGCAGAATATCTCATGTAAAGCACAGACAACATAAACCCAAATGAAATGAAAAAAACAACATCCAGAACAGAACTTTTAGTGCCTTGGAAACTTATCAGGCTGATTACTGGGAACTACAGTGATAGCATCCTGAGTTAGCAATTCTTATTAGGCAGATCGTTTAAATGCTCTAAAGCAGGGGTTTCCAAAGGGAAGCTTTGGAGCCCATGCAAACTGCAAAACATTTATGCCCCACTGAGAAATTCTGTAGTACTTTCCTACAGTGAGTACAACATACTGCACTGCAGATGAATTTCATTATGTATCCCTAACTTAGGGGTGTTTTTCCACGAAGAACTGGTGTTCAGCTGTCTTAGAGCACTTTGTTTTTACAGACCTGGGTGGGAAGTGGTATACTGGCTTCATCAGCTGTGTTAATTCAGTCAGATTTATTGCTATCTTAATTTTGGTAGATTGAAAAATGTACTGAATAAGGTGCACAGAGAGAAAATCTTTATAGGATGCTGCCTGGTTGAAAAGCAAACTATTCTAAATAGCGTATTTCTGGTAAAACCAGATGTAGAGTCTTCCCCTTTTTCTCTACTGAAGAAAAACGGGACTGCAGAAGTATATTCAGGTTTTACATGCCGCAGCAAATATTCTTGAGTATATTGCTAGAGTCCTTCCAACTTCCCTAATCCACTAAGCTAAATTTCTGACAAGAGCAACAGTGGGAGAGTTCTCTTTGTTGTGTATGGTACAGAAAGTGCACTGGCACTGCCTTCTGAACGACATCTTAAACTAACCACCGGTACCTATTCTTCTCACTCACTCGTTACCCCTTCTGTATGAAGGGGTTCTGGTATTATTTTAATTAGCTGGCCTCAGTTTAGGGGAGTCATCTCTGTGTGGTATCCTGAGGTCCGTCCCTGACCAAGACTGCTGGGATTCTAACAGGTTTGAGCTCAGGTTTGACAGACTCAGAATCTCACTGCAAACTGGGAGGAGAATTACTGGTGAGCATGTTTATTTTTGGATTCATGCCTTCACATTGTCATTACACTGCGATTCTTTTTAAAGTCACTTTACTTTTGATCTGAGAAAACTGGGTATTTTCAATCTCAGCTGATGATGTGGCTGTGGAAGGCAGAGGCTGACAACAGGCTGTGTAAGCTGGGATAAGCAGAGGTGATGCTGTAACTGAAAAACTCGGGCAGCATGCGAATAATGGAGAGGCACGGCAGTTTGATATTTCCACACGTGCATTTGACATCACCTAGCCTTTATTCTGTTGAAATTACTGTTGCATGTTCTTATAAATGTCTTGAGTGTCAGGCAGCACGTTTAGAACAGACCAGAACTCCCATACCCAGATGTGGTCACTGGCTGTCTCACACCAGTGCAGTTAAAACTAACCAGTCTTTTTCCCCTTGCCTTCTGACAGTGTAAGCGCATTCAGACAGTATGCTGCCATGGCTTGAACCTTTGTGACCTTGTGTGTTGGGTTGATGGTTGGACTTGATGATCCTTGAGGTCTTTTCCCAACCTTAATGATTTGATGATTCTATGACCTTGCACAGCACAGCTGTCCCTTCTCCACAGTGCTTGGACCTAACTAGACCAGGGCTGGCCACTTGGGAGGAATATAAGA
>NW_010097695.1:2197-3220 GCF_000699245.1 Pterocles gutturalis | reverse complement strand
CTCTCCGTGCCCCCGGTTTCCTGCCCGGGCCCGGCTCCTGGGGGGTGGCTCTGCGTGTGCTGCTCCCCGGAAGGATTTTCCTTTATCTCCCACGGACATCACCCAGGCAGTTTTCTTTAGGAGCCCCTCTGGTCACGCCTGTGTCCCTTGTGCCGCCCACGTTAAAGTCTTCAGGGAGCTCCCTGTTCCTCCCAGGGCGGAGGTACACTGGATCTCAGAAACCTGGGAACTTGCTCGGCTGTGTTGTTCCAGGTCTGTGACGAGCCAGAGGAGTTAAAGAGGAAGGTCACTGAGCTGGCAGCCGCCGTCCGGAGCGCCAGGCACCTCGTCATCTACACTGGAGCTGGGATCAGTACGGTAGGGTTCTCCAGGAACAAGTGGCTGGAGCCTGGGAGCTCCCTCGGGAGTGCTGCAGTGCTGACTGGACCTTTTTTGTGGTTTCCCGATGGCCTGGTGATGTGTGTTATGAGCCTGGGACGCTGTGTTAACGCTGCACGGCAAACCCTGCCCAGGCCATTGGGTGGTTTGCCGCCGGGGGCTGTGCCCGCTGCCCGGGAGATCCTGCGGCTGCATCACCTCTGATGGTGCGAAGAATGTGCTGCTTGAACGAGAGGATCGCTAGTCTCACTTCATTCAACTGCTTTTGGTGTAAAACCTAGAAACAAGTTAGCTAATTAACACTGTCTGTGTTAACGGACCAGCAGGCTTACCCCCAGCTAATGGGGGGTCATCAGAACTTATAAACGAGAGTTTAGGAAGTGGTTGGTTTCAGTGGCCTCTGTTGGGAGAATGGAAATCTGGTTCTGCCTTTTCTGATGTATCAAAAGTTATCCCTGAACTCTGAGGTGGGAACCTTATTTTTCTTTCCCTTTTCTGCAGTCTCGCTGATGCGGAGCATGATTCTGGGCAGGTGGTACTAGTGCTAACATCACCAGTATTTTTGCTAAAGAATGCTGAGTGCAAGGTACCGGGAGTCAGTCTAGTGAAAATAAGGAAAGGTTCAAGGACTGACTTCTGTGTAGG
>NW_010097695.1:0-2185 GCF_000699245.1 Pterocles gutturalis | reverse complement strand
AGGGAAATGGAAAGTACCAGAGGGGAAAGAGAGTTCTGGAGGGATTCCATAATGGTAAAACCGGAGAAAATAAATACCGGAGGTGAAAATATGAGAGCTATAAGGTAGGAGAAGTGATACTAGAGAGAGAGAAAACATGAAAATAAGGTTTTCCTGTGATTAGGGAGCCACTGTGCTAGAAAACTTGTGAGTGAGTGAAGAGGCACCTGTGAATGGGGTGTGTCTGTCTGTCCCGGGTGAGAGCGGGTCGATGTGTTTGTGGACAAGAGGTTTGAACCCTCCCATCAGGTCTCATTTTTTTCTCCCCGGTGACACAGGCAGCGTCAATCCCAGACTATAGAGGCCCTAATGGCATCTGGACGTTGCTGCAGAAGGGCAGGAGCATCAGGTGAGGAGAAGCTGAGCTGTGCAGCAGAAAGCTGGTACTGAAAGAGAGATTAATGTCAATTTCAACTTTTTTTTTCCTTGCTTCTTTGTCAGGGCTACAGATCTGAGCGAGGCAGAGCCCACACTCACCCACATGAGCATTGCCTGCCTGCACAAGCACAACCTGGTAAGATGTTTTTTCCGCACCTCACTTGTGTTCCTCTAAGTACGATAAATAAAACCCAACAGCAGAAAAAAGTTTTCCTGAGATTGCCTGACTACTGCTCTTACTCGGGCGGCTACGCATCCACGTAGGGAAAAGCAGCTGTGCTCACCTACAGCTGAGCTCTGGCAGTTTCTCCCCTGGTGCCTTTTCTGTAGCACCTTGTGTTTGCCCCCTGCTGTGGCTGTTCTGGGGACCTGCCCGCAGGGTCAGCCAGACCCAGGAGAGCTCTGTTGAGCAGGAGGATTCTTTTCATTGAGCTTTCATAAAGGTCTGTTCTCCGCACTTTTCTTCTGTTTGTTGTGCTCCGATGTATGGAGCTGTTTGGTGGGTGTGAGACGCGTGTCACCTGCATTTGAGTTACGCTTCCGGAGTCTGCTGTGTGTGAACTCAGTGCTTTATTCTCTTCCAGGTGCAGCATGTGGTGTCTCAAAACTGTGATGGGCTGCACCTGCGGAGTGGGTTACCCCGAGCAGCAATATCCGAGCTTCATGGAAACATGTACATAGAGGTGAGCAGCCGGAACAGGACAAAGTGACTGTCTAGTGGCCTCACGAGAAGATAACGTGAACTATTTATCTCTCACTAACTCAAGAAGCATTAGTACAAGGGCTCATCTCTCCTTAGTTCATATCCTCAGGCCATTAGGTCTGGGCTGAAACAGTTAGCAAGCACCAAACCCAAGTGTTCTCTACAACCCGGTAGCTTTTCCTCTGCTCTTGCTAGAGGCTTTTGCTTCTGTCTGCTCTTCCTCAGACCTCCTCCACAATCCCTCCTATTGCGTAGCCAGCAGGCTCCCTGTAATTCCACATGCTAGCTGAGGTTTTCCAAGTTAGATCCCTGATGATCCCTTCTTCTGCTTTCAGTTTATTGTCCCCCAAAAGTGCTTTTCTTCTGAGAGAAGTGGCTGGCTCCTGGCGTTTCCTGGGCTCAATCCTGATGATGTAACGGGTTTTGTGCTTTTGTCCTGCACCAGGTCTGCACTTCCTGCACGCCCAACAGAGAGTACGTGCGAGTATTTGATGTGACGGAGCGCACAGCCCTGCACAGGCACCACACTGGCAGGATGTGCCACAAGTGTGGGGCACAGTTGAGAGATACAATCGTCCACTTTGGGGAGAAGGGGACGTTGACACAGCCCCTGAACTGGGAAGCAGCAACAGAGGCTGCGAGCAAAGCAGATGTGATTCTTTGTCTGGGTTCCAGCTTAAAGGTAACTTTAGAGACTCGGTGAAGATTGTTAGCAGCATTCCCTCTGGGTGATACACCTTGGTGCTGAGCAGTCTCCTCCCAAACAGACAACTGTAAACTCTGGTGTCAGGATTCGCCCACCATCTGTGATAGTCTCTCTTCCTCCCTCTTTCCCCTCCTGGTAATACATTCCTTTTCCTCTCGCCGATACGGTTCACAGTTATGCGGGCCTTTGGCTGTGCTGATCATCTGTGTTTTGTGGCAGGTTTTGAAAATTGCAAAAAATCCCTCCCCTTTGGGGTCGGAGCAAACCCCCCCCCCGCCGTCCCAAGCTGTACATCGTGAACCTGCAGGTGAGAGTCCAGCGCGCTGGGGGGTTTGGGCAGGACGGGTGCGGGTCTGCGG
>NW_010097694.1:148631-222179 GCF_000699245.1 Pterocles gutturalis | reverse complement strand
TATATATTAGTTTCACAGAATAATGGATGTAAGTATCTGTAAGTGCTTTTAGACTGAAGTTAGTCACTTCATTATACCTGATCTAGAACTTTTTCTTTGGAATAAGACCTGGAAGACAGAAGGAAAGCTCTCTTCATTCTGGAAGTTTGTTCACTTAGGCAGGCATAAAGATGTTTACAATACTTTGTTATTAGTCAACAAACAAGTATTCAAATTATATCAGCTCTCTGTAACAGTCCTCCGTACTCCTTCACAAAGCAGTAGCTAGGTCAGTATTTTATATTGCTGTATTTCTGATTTTAGGTTTTCTTAATTGAGTGTTTTCTCAGCTAGTAGTGAAAGACCAAATGATCCATTGACATTTTTCAATTCAAGTGGTTTCCCTTACTTAGTAATCTGATTTCATCTTGATCTCCAGGTTATTTGTAGATTTTAGCCAGACTTAGGTGAATACAGAAGTGTCATTAACTGTGTCCTAAAACAAAACCAACCAACCAAACCAACTAACAAACCAAAAACCATCAAACAAACCAACAAAAAAACACACCAATAAAACGTCTCTGTAAATTTCTTTATTTGGTTGAGTTTGTTTTTAATTTGGCTACATAGTGGGCATAATAGTTGTAGTAGTATCTTCTGTTTGCAGTATTTATCTTCTTTTAACTGCTTTAATTTATTTTATGAAAGCCTTTTATATCCTGGGACAAGTATATCATAAAGTACGATTAGGTGTATTAAATATGCATGCTGAGCTTGCAAGTCGTACTTATAGTGCAAAGATGGCAATCATCTTTTTGTGTCAGACACCACTGTTAAATAGCACTCGTTAAGAGGAAATATTTATCAGCAATGGAAAGATGATTATTTGGTCTCATAGTTGGGTATTACTGTTAATTTTAAATATGTGCTTTTCATTTCTTGATCTTTAAAATATATTTTATTTCCAAACTGACTTGGTCTAGATAACCATTCAGATCTTTGTTGGTTCTACTGAATCAAACCCCAGGCTCCAAACTCTAAAACCAGTTTTTGGCAGATGATAGCAGTCCTTTCATTGATCAGGTTTATTTTTCATGTGATGGGCTTCCAGGTAACAAGTGAGGATCACCCAGTTGCTTTAAAATGGGTGAGGCTGTGCTGAGAGGAATGCTATCACGGAGACAGCTTTATATTTAGAGTTAGTACTAGTTGCTTTTCTACACCTTTTTCTGCCTTTCAAAGCAGTAAGAATCGTCGCTATCATATAACTAAACCCACCAGAAGGTGAATATGAAAGCAGCAAGGTATTTTACAGCAGGGGGAAAAACACAAGCTCTCAAAGTAAGAAAATGGTTTGGTTCTGTTTCAAACTGCTTTCATTCACTTAGTGACCTTTCTTGAATTATTTTTTACTCGTATTTTTTAAGGATGGCAGAGCATTCTAAATTTCAGTTTATCTTCAGTTCTTTTATTGACAAGGTAAGGGATATATATATATGAGTTTATAAAATGCCAATATTTGTCTGTGGAATGGAGTTTCCACAGCAGTAAGCCCTCCTTTTCCCTAAATATTTTCAGGGTCAGAAGATGCAGTCTAAAATGTTTTCATGTATTTTTTTAGATCCTCTGATATTTTGTTGTCAATTTTTTTCTAAATAATACGCATATTAAATACTAATAAACAGTAAAATAATGAAAAAGAATCAAATTAGACAACTGAAAGCTAATGATAATTTTTAGTACAAATTATTAGAAAATTACTTTGGCATTGTATGTTTGTTTCTAGTGCTAATGTAGCTCAAAGAAACTCTTCTAGTTGTAATCCAGTTTATTTCAAGACAAATGTGAATGTGTAGATATTTCTCAGGTTCAAATAAACCTTGCAACTTTGCATTTTTGCTATCCCAGAGGCATACGTCTACCAAGTATAGCTCTGCTACTTTAAATTCTGCTGCTGGAATTCCTATACAGCTAGTGTCAAGGCTGGTAGGAGTGGACTGTTAGCTGTTTTGAGTTGTTAGTCTTCATAGATCCTTTTAATTATTGTTAATTATCGTGTTTACATTCACATATTTGTATCCAAAAAACCCATCTTTTTGTCCATATAAGTCTGAAGCTTCTTTGTTGAGAATAATTAATAACAGTTGCTCTTATCTCTGATCATAAATTGTCATTATGCCCCACAAACATAACTAAGACCGTGATTTTATAAATGAGTATAATTTTTAGTGACTTCACTCTTCTGATAGTCTTGATTTGTCTCTCCATTGTTCTCCAAAGGTTAGAAATAGCCAAAATAACATTATACTGCTTCATCCTCTCATGCGTTTTGTTCTGAAATGTCTATGCAGGGGTATTGGATAATGTGTTCTAAAACACTGTAGTTCCATGGGACTGTAAATCTGAGTGTAAGGAAGTAACACCTTACAAGAGCTGCATTAACCAGTGACCAGCAGAACACTTGTCACCATCTCCAGATGCAATCAATACATCTCTTCAAATTCATTCGTGTACTTCTCAATAGTGAACTAGAGTTTATTATAGCAACCAAAGAAAAAAAAATACTTGCTTCTTAGAGTTTCTTTGTTTTCAAAGAAAAGTATCTGAAACTACCTTTTTTGGGGGTCTGCAGAGTATGTTGATAAGTGGTGTCCAGTTTCGTACCTGGCTGCATAACTCATAACCCAAATAAAGAGCGAATTAGTGTAGATTTTAGACACTCTTTGAGGAAGTTCAGTTTGGAATGTATTTGCTTACAGATAAAGCTATAGTGGTCTTGTGATCTGTCATTTTATTCTAACAGAATTCATATTATGTAAAGGGCAACAAATTGTCTTCAAGACAGTGTTGATTTTAAAATTATAACCTCAAAATTAGTAATTTTAAATGCGTTAGTTGACGTTTTTCATGCAATTTGGAATACAGTCTGATCTTTTAAAGACTTGTTTTAAAGTAAAATATGATTGTGAGCATAATGAAATGCATATTACAGTTCTGAAATAAAGAAAATATTTAAGGCTTTTGGAGGTGTAGAAGAGCAATGTGAACGTGACAAGGGACAGCCCTGGTGGTGTGGCTGTTGTGTTGTACAGCGCCTGTGTCCTGCTTTCAGCAGCAGTGTAGTGGGAGAGTCAAGGTGGCTTACCACAGCCCAACCCACGGGCGTCTTGACTTTCACAGCCCCTTGCTGGATGGTGTACAAATGAAAATAGACAGGAACATGCTATTTGTTTTATAAAACTAAGTATTTAAAGACTTCCTAATAAACTAATCTTGAAAGCACTGCCGTGCACTAGGCTTGGTATCCTGACAGTGTCTCTGCACGTTTCTGGTACCGTGGTTTAGTGTTGTGATACCTCTAATATCATACTGGCATGTGTAGCCTTTGCACTGTGCATTATTGGCCAATATTTGTGATACGTGACATTCTTGCTAAGTACTGTCAGGTATAATCTATCATGAAACAATCCTTTAGAGCATACATGGGGACTACAGTCTTCCTGCAGGGACACGCATCTTTGGGATAGATGATATTCTGAGTTTAAAATTATCTGTGCCCTAGAGAATTAAAATTGTTAGGAAAATCTGTATTTTGGGCCACAGTAAGACATCTTGTGTTACCAAAATAGAAAATTTAACTTCAGGTGCAATGCTAGCAATTTAAAATTAGCCATGTAGCTCAGCACAGCAAATTTCTTATGTGGTTCATGCATGACAGTTCTTTTTAACTCAGCTACAGAAAACCCCTTAAATTATTCTCAAGATCTTCAGACAAAAATGTTCAGAAGGATTTAATTGCATCAACTGTGTACCTACTGATAACTTCTGATGAAGGTAGATAGAGAAAGATATAGACTTTTAGGTTAATTCAGATTTTTGTTTCTTCAAAAATATGGGCAAAGGGTTCATTTCGCTTCTGTGCCCTTTGTGAAAGAGGAGTAAGGTCATGGATTCTTCTCCTGCTAAAGAGCTGCAGGTGGATCGGACACAATTGCTGCAAAAGGATTTTCATTATCTTCCTAAATCAGATATTTAGGTTAAACACATACCCTCTATTTTCTTTTTGAAGAAAGAGGTGCAAAATTCATATAGAATGGAGATAAAGCCTTGGCTTAGTTGTGTTCTGCAGCTGATGAGGTTAGGAAATACATTCTCCTCAGCTTGAGAGTTGTGGATTAATTGCATGGTCATAATTGAATCAAAACATTTTGTCCTTATGATGAATTAATGATATAGGAACTGCCTGTTACAAGTTTTGTAGATTTGTCTAGATTGATTTTATAAATTGCCAGAACATGCTTGTAGGTGTAACGCTTAAGCATCAGGACCGGATTACACATTGGTATACATTTAATGTTTGCAATATAATTCAAATACTCGTATTAATTTGCCTTTTATTATTTTATTTACTGTGATACCATGTTTCAGAGAGAAAATTATTACTTTATTGGATCATCACCTTTTGGAACTGTTCTGCTGTAATTAACCATGTGAAGTGATGAATTCTAAATTACTTTTTCAATTACTTGTGACTAAAATTATCTTAAATTTTTTTAAAAAATGGTTTTGTCCTATGGAAAGCTTCATTGCTTTATCAGTGTTGCAGTAGAGCTGTAAGTTGGGGTAACTTGGTTTTTAAATTAGATGTCAAATATAATTTGCTATTAGAAACATAAAATGTGTGCCTATAGTCTAAAGGAGAAAAAAGCCACTTCAGCATCATTTAAGTGATATCTATGTAGACCAATTAGGTAATGTCTAGCAGAAAAAAAAAAAAAGTGTGTTAGGTGTCTATGTGTGTATATATGTACGCACAACCCTACTTGTGTGTGTACGTGTATATACATGCGGTGCTGTAAGTATGGGAATCTGCAGTTTGTTCACAGATCTTCTGGAAATAATGAATTCCATAATTTAATACTTTTCATAAAATATTAATGACTTTTGAAATGTGAAGTTCCTGCTCTGTTGGTCTTGGACACCTCAGGATGACGGTATGTGTGGGAGGGGATGTGTCGTCGGCTGTTCAGCAAACAGTCCTGTGTGGTTCTGTGTGAACCGTGCCCATACCAGCAACTGCTGAGGGGACAGTAAACAGCAACAGAGGAGCAGGTGGGGACAGGGACTTAAATTCAATGATGAAATTGTAGGGAATGGATTTGGGGACTATATTGTAGGTAATACTTAGTATGAGTTACAGTTATTCCAAGTTTTCATTCACAATCTTCAAAACAAGGAATTTTATCTTCTGATTGAGATTGAAAGAACTTTCTAGTGAAAAAGGAGTTCAGATTTCTCTCATTGTGTGCAGAAATATATTTTGTAAACACGGCTCTCAGCCTTTGCCTTTGAAGTAGGGTTTTTTCCTAGGAAGTTGACATAGGAAAGTACTATGAAGTAAGCTTTTTAAATAAAATATTCAAGACTTTAGGATTTTTTTGAGTGGTCTAATATAAAGGCTTTAGGGAGTGTTACTCGAAAGGGAAATTTGGTGTGTGTAGTTAATTTAAAACCGTAACAGCATAATTGTTAGCATCATTTGTCATTATCACTTGTATTTACTGCACAGAAGACAGCAATAACATCAATTCCTCAAATGCAAGCATCTGTAATTTTTTATGGTACAACTTTGGCATTTAAAATTGCAGACAGCAACTCTTTGGGGGGAAGCGAGGGAAGCTGGGAGAGGAGTAAGTGCTTGGCCTGCAAAGTTTAAAGCTCTTCAGGAGCAGGACTGGTTTTCATGGTTTAGGAGAGCTGTAAGGCAAGCTGTTTCCCAACAAAGACAGCAGTACATATCCTCTTAACGCTTTGTGTAGAAAAAAGGGTTCTTCCGCCTGCATCGCCGTGAGATGAACAAGAGGTGGATTAAGCACTGCTCTCCTCAGCAGCTGCCGACTGCACAATAAATATCAAAACTTATTTCCTGCTCATTTTCCAGTAGCCATGACATGAATTGCTGGCAATTTTAAGTTAAAGCACATGAAGATTTATATGCGGAAACAGGAAAGGTGGTATCAAAGAATTTTAAAGCATCTTTCATACGAAGTTTCTTGTGCAGACTTTTACCAGGGTTCGTGAGTCTATGCAGAACACCTTCTGCATAAAAACTTAGATTTACTGCAGGAAGTTTTTAACATGTGAACTCTGTATATTACATTTTAAAAACACTGTAACATTATGTTCTTGAAAGTAGCTTGCAGGCAAAACATAATCATCCAACACTTAAGGTTGGCATAATGTTGAGCCTTATTCAAAGTTCAAATTTAAGATATAGAAGATGAACATATGCTACCAGACAAAAATATAGATTAATGTTTCTATATAGAAAGAGTTTAGGAGAAAAATAGCGTTTTTTGGATATACTTTTTCAGTAATTATTAAGTTGTTTTAAAGTTCCTATATTTGGTTGTTTATCCACTTCCTTCTATAACTGTAATGTTTGATATTTCCCCTTTTTGAAGGGAAAATATTACCCAAGCAAGTTGTTTTGAGCAGTTTATTCCTTGATGACAGAATGATGCCTGTGTATTGCTATTGAGTAGCAAAGATTACCACATTCTCTTAATAAATGCTAGCATTTCTTTTCATTTTTTTCTATGTTCACTCTGACCTATATTTTTCAGATTTTTTTGCATGCGTTGCCACTTCTCATCTTTTTAATATATTTTTACTTGTCTTTCCTCACTCGCACTGATGCTGTAAGAAGCTGTATTAAAAATGTCAAAAAGATCTTAAATCTTACAATTTGTTGTTGTTTTCCTAGGAACTCAGGTTACCATCCAGTAGCATTACTGAAATCAGGTTCTACGACTGTAGAGGGTCATAAATTTGCTTGCTTTTATAGGCAAGTTCACTGCATGTTTGAGCTTCCATGTATTTTTATATTCCTCACTGAACTTCTTGGGTTACTTCCTTGTTACTTCTGTTTCACATATAAACAGATAAAATAATTATTTTACATTCTGTAGATTCATGAACAAATAAAATTGTCTGGAGATTGAGGAATTCATAGAGAGAAGCAGCAAGAACCTCACTGCCAAAATGACCAAGCAAATTCAGGGCTAAATACAGATATGCAAAGTGGTTATTTTTTCTGAAATCTGTCGTACGACACAGAGATTGAAACTTATTTGGGAACAAAATCGTGTTCCTTTCAAAAGTAAACCTCTGCCAGCCCTCCCTCTCTAATACAAGTCTAATGGAATTTGTCTCTTTAATTGTAACTAACATAGGAGATACAATAATGCTGATCTATATCAGCATTTATCTATGCTTTTTCTAGTAACTTTTAAAGGGGTACTTGATTAGTATGCAAATATGTTCGGATTATGAGTCTAAAACATTTTCTGTTGGGACTTTCTTGCTTGACATTTGGTTATATGAGCTTCCGTAGGAATTTCCTTCCCGAATCCGGTTTGTGTTTGGATCCAATGCTCAATGCCCATTGCAATGAAAAGTGAAGGAAAACAAAGGCATTGACACAAGTTATTTTGACCATTCTTTTTTGGTGCAGGTCCTGGGTGACGGGGGTTTTTATCGTTACTGTGGCTGCTTCCTTCTTCCACTCTCTTTAATAGCCAGATGGTATCTCAAAATACTGTTTCAAATTGACAAAGCAGAATGGGAAGAGTGAATAAGGGAGGGGTTTAAAGGCAAAAGAGAGTTAATTTCTTCCTGCAAGTCCCAAGCTTCTCATACACCACTTAAGATATTCAGCACTTTTCAGTGTGCCTTTTAAGTTTTATGTTTAAAATAGAAAAGAAATAGATTTTATAGATAAGAATGGCATCATTAGGGAACCCAGAAGTCATATAAAGTTAGAATGAAGGACAACTCAAGCTTTCACCTTTAACTCAGTTTTATTCACCTAATAGTAGTGATGTATACAAATCAGGAACTCTATACAGATAAAAAAAAGTGAAATGGATGAAATGCACGATTTAAACATGTGGAGAATGTCACAGAAATATATGGAAGCCCTTTGCCAATGTCAGAAGCATACTCTTAAAAATAAAACTGCATTTAGGTTAAATACATGATGACAGGGCAAAAAACGGTAAAGGAGTTAGAATTGCAATAAGGAATAAGGAAATGCTGTTCTTGTCTTTCATCTTCACCCGTCGTTTCTGAAGGTCTCCAAAATCTTTTGTCAATTGCTGTACAGAAATGTTCAGAAAAAAAAATTAAACTACACTGTGTAAAAGTTTGTTTGTATTTCACATTGACAGGTCTTAAGCTTTTATGGAAAGCAAAAATCTGAGATTTTGTTGTGGCTGTTGTTCAAGCAATTGGCGTTTCTTAACCACTTATATATTAGTACTTGAGATCAGGGAAGGTTTCTCAGCTGGTTCGGTCTCCCTCCCTGAAACATAACTTAGTGCTGCAGAGCAGGGCATGCTCCCACCCCTGTTTCTTCCATTTGATGTGTATTGCTGCAATGGTCAGGGTAAAACAAATAGATTTGGCATCGGCCAGAATTTTTTTCACAGGTCAGATTAGTGGGAACCTCTAAATCCTTTTCCAAGTTTATACAACTAAAGGATTTCAAAGAAGCATCTGTCAGGATTTTTCATTACAGACAGAATGTACTGGAGCTGCCTTTAGAGCTTACTTTGACACTTAAATTTTGTGGTGTAGTCTTTTACCAGTGCTAGACAGGACGCTGCCCTGGTTTTTGTGCTTGTCATAACTTTGCATCAAGGAAAGGCGATGTACATACATTGGAGAGATACAATTTTAATTACTTTGAAGTATAAATGTCATTAAACAATATACAAAATGAAAAATGAATGCAGTCATATATAAATAGATTGTCATTGGCTTGTACTTTGTTTTAAGTGTTTCTGCTGGCAAAGGGAACTCTGGGGCAAAAAAAAAAAAAATCGATGCACAGGCTGTACAGTTTCTGCATCTCCATTTTTCACTCAACTGTTAGTTCTAATGTTACTTCCCTGCAGACATGACCTGAAAGCTAAAAATTTACCTAAAAATCATTTACAGCATGTAATTTTTGCTAAGTTGAAATCAGTTTCTCCACAAAAGCACATTATTTTAACAGTTTTGGCCTGATGTACCTTGGTGAATAGACAGCTTGATCTTGAAAGCAATGTTGTCTTAAAGTAACCATTATTATTTCACCAAGGTCATTGGGTTAAAATTCTTTCATACATTTTTCCTATTACAGGCTCTTTTGAAGGTGTGCTTGAGGGGTTCTGTTTGTCTTTTTTATTTAAGTAGAGGGTAGCATGGTAAAAGGTCCTCAGATATTAATAAAGGTCCCCATTTTGCTCGTAAGCTTTTTACTGTACCTATTGAAATGTGCATGTTTGCTCTGGTTTTTTTAAATCAGTTATTGCCCCAAAGGAAATACCTAAATGGACATTCTGCAAGATGGTTATATGTATATATATTATTTTGTCTGAGTTATCATCTAAGTTCACTTGTAATTCCTGGAAGTTATCAGATGATCATTAAATCTTGATTTTCTGTCAGGAAGAATTAATAATCTTGACTTCTGGGTGAATTTAGAAGCAATAAGGGATTGGAGTCAAATATTTGAATTCCATTTCAGTGTTAAATCTGTTATTCATGTTTCAGCTTAGGCTGACTTGTAGATAAAAAATAAATTCAATTCATAAATCCATCCTTGCTTTATTTTTTTCCCCCCTCAGATGGGCTAAAAATGTACATGATTTCAGGTGGGGATTGCTGCTTGGTTGTCCTGCATTTAGAACATCTTTTCGTAGAAGTTCTAATAACGAACTTACGTAGCCATATGCATAGATCACATATAATGCTATCTTAAAAGTTAGAAATAAATTCAGTAGAATAAAATAGGAATTGGTTTCTGGGTAAATGGGTCAACTTTGTTTTAAAGGAAAGACTTTCATATTCTAATACTACCTTACAAGAACCTGCCACAACTTTTAGAACCAGTGTTTCTGGTTACTATCTATTATTATGTTTACTTTAAATGGCTGTGTTTTTATTCATTAGGTGTATTTTCACTACTTGATCCCAGTCACAGGGACCTCTGAGAGAAACATCAGTTAAGCTTCAAACATGGAAGAGATTTTTGTAGGCTGTTTCACATTGTATGTATTTCGATGTCTGAGCAATCAGTGAATGTAGAGTCATATTGTCCCCACACCTTATATTCTCTTCTAGTGACATTCCAGACTGCTCTTGTTGACAGAGTCTGTTCACCACGTAGCATGGCTTTATCTTTACAAGATGTGGGAGGTAGTTTTGTTCTCTGTTTTCTTTTTTCTGTTTTTGTGTGTGTGTGTGTGTGTTTGTTTAACTTGTGTGTGCTGCTCCGCGCCATTTAATGTCTTATCTGAAGCTGTATGAAAATGTTTTCTTGAGCTATAGTATTTCCCATTAATTCTTTTCCTTGTTTTTCCTACTGTGGTAGGTTTCTGATCAGCTTTCCCAAATCTCATATATTTATCCCATATGCATTTGTGTACATATATATGTAATATACAGTGCATATATCGTAAATGTACATATGTAGTACATATTATGTATGCGTTTATAGCTTTAGGCTTGAAGTCTCTACAGTGTTTTGAACCCATGTGTCAGGCCATCTGTCGTCTTAAAGTAAATAAAATTGCTTGCCTGTAATTTGTTGTTCCTTCTGTGTTTAGGCTGAGCTTGAGGATACAATATTCAGCCCACAGTGACCCTGAGTTTTGCAAATCTAAATCCATGTTTTAGTTTCTGAAGTCCAGCTTCAAAAAGCCATGAACTACAAGAAAAGGCGTATTTGCAATTAAATCTGAATAACTATTTTAAATTCTAGATCTAATGACAGTGGAGATTAATCCTTTTTGGGGTAACAGGCAGGTTTCCTATAAGCTACCGGAAAATATTTAGTCAGAAGGTTGAAACAACTCTGTGTTACTATCATAAAATTTTATGTATCTTATTTTCCTTTCCTCTTGATAATGTGTAGTCTTTCTATATAAAATAGTATACTTTCTAGAATAAAAGCTATTTTTAATAATGTTTTGGTAGTTTGGAGGCTTCCTCTTATGTCTTTCAAAGAGCACAAAATCTCACTACACAGATATTATTTATGTGGGAGCAGGTGAATTTGATGCACTTTCTCCTGAAATGAGTTTCTTTGCATTCCAGACAGGACTCGTGAGCGTTTTGACTTCAGCACCAATATATGTTCAAACTTTGTGGTCATATAAGATGACAGCATATTACTCTTTTCTACCTTTTGATAATTTTTCAGTCTTGTTCCGACCATAATTCTACCATGAACAAGGGTGTTCTTGGTAGGGGGGAATTCCAAAAAAAAAAACCAAAAAAAACCACAAACCAAAACCGAACCACCACGGCAAAACCCTATAGGGATATCAGAACTCTGTTTTCTCTTGGTATTTCACAAAGCAGTCAGCGCTGTATTTATTTTTTTCCATTTGGTTTCTTCTAACGTCTTTATTTTCTTGTTTTCCATGCTGACTTTTTTCTCAGTTATATGTCATCTTTTCCTCTGGCACACAACACTCAAAAATCTCACCGACATCTCAAGAATTTGTCAAAGCTTGCTTCTCTTCTCGGTATATTCTTACTCTCAGGTGTTACAGAGCAGAATCTGTCAGTATTGTGTTTCTCTGGTGAAATCCATCAGAAATCTATGATAATCAAATTAAGGAAGGATAACTGTGTTTTCTGGGTCTTCCACTTTTCCCTCACCGCCCCCCTTCATTGTCCTTGCACAATTCTCTGGGCTTTTAGCTGAAGATGATGGGAGACAATCTTGAGAGTTTATTATTTATTTACTTTTACATAATCCAGGGAGGCTGTTCTCCCCATCACAGTGCTGACTGAAGTCCCTTTGGCTGTGTTTGTGGCATGGACAGATGTTTGATGGCATATTCAAGAGTCTTGGTCACGGGTTCACTACATCTGCATCCTGATGCATAGTGCTCCTCCCGGCGCTTTGGAAGGAAACCTAGACACACAAACCAGAAGTGACCTGGCTTATCCTCTGCTGGGTACCACAAATAAAATGAGCAGGGTACCTCACTGAGGAATGCACCTGCTCCGCAACTGGGATGTGGCCAGCATGTGCACCATGGATGCAGGATTATTATAAAATCCTGTGGAATAAACATAGCCAAAACTCCTACACCATATCCATGGCAGCACTGCCTAAATGTCTGTGTTACAGGTTCAGTCATACCCAACTGTGGATGTTGTATTTATGACCATGTTAGTAATAATATTTTACATCTATTAAAGTCTCAACCATTGCTGGTAGTTCGTGTAAGGAGGAATTTCTCAGGCAGCTAGCCTGGGTCTTACTTCTACCATATCTTATCACTGAGTCCTCAGAAAGTGGTGAAGATCCCCTATCTATAACTTTATTTTTTTAATATATGCTTTAGCCTGTGGACATATGTTTACTATTTTAAGAATGAAGCTAAATAATAGATGTTAATTTAGTTTCATTACGTACAGTTACTTATGAAGAAGTTTCACTGAAGAGTTCTGACTTAAGCTTTGAACAGATTAGGAATTATAAATTGGCAAAAATACCCTTTCCTATTTGAAAAATGTCACTGAAACCAAAGCCTTGGCATTTAGAACTGCTAAGAGTATGGATGTAAATACTAATGGCAAGCCAAAAATAACTAGCGTTAATACTTATTATTTCTGGATCCCTGATACACGCTTGCCAAGAACTGGGGAGTTGATAGGGTGTGAGAAATATTTGGAAGGGCTTTTGGAAATTATCTAGTACAGCCTCCTGCTTAAAGCAGGATTATCACCGCACTAGATGGAGTTAACTGTGACTTGTCAAACCAAGTCCTGGAAACCTGCGTAACCCCCTGGGTACCCCATTCTAGTGCTGCCCTGCATTCCTTGTGTACGGGGTTTTTTTCCTCCCCTAACATTTAAGCTGCAGATTTGGACTGCTGTCTCTTGTTTTACCTCCTGCCATGACCAAGAAGCATTTGACTCAGGTTTTGTGATTCACCTTCAGGCAGCTGAAGATTGCTGTTAGATCCTGCCTTAGCCCTGCTCTTCACAAGAGCAAACAAGCCTGACTCCTTCAACCTCTTTGTAGTTCATGTGAACAACCAGTCAACTCATAGGTCATCCGAAAGAAAAAGCAAGACAAACCGTTCTTCTTAAGGAAGAAATATAAAAGCTGTATGATATGAATTTATTTGGGGTTTTGTACAAAAAGTAGGCTTTGTAAAGGTGGGGGACTGGAGATGTAAGAATCACTGATTTTAGTGTATTATGGGCAATATTAGTATTACAGATTAAATAGAAATTCTGTAGAATAGCAATTAATGCTTAGTTACATCTGTTGTCAATTACAGGCAGGGAGATCTTTAATTGCATAAAGCCAGACTGGATGATTAAGCCATTTTCAGAGTAAGAGAAGGAAAGACAGTTTAAATGCTGGCTAAACTACTGGGATTAGACCCAGAATATCCGGTGCTAAGTGGTTTGCTTAAATACTGACTCTGTATTTGACCTTGGATTTTTAAAAGATACTAGTCAGATTTTCAGCACCACTTAGATGTATAGGAAATAATTCTATTAGGCATTCATCAGGTTTTGGAAGGTTTTGAGAATCCTTTATGCTCTTGCCCTTACTCATATGCTACAGTGGAAATAGTAACGGAAGAGTGTTGAGAATTGTTCAGTATTCCATCCTGGCATTTTTTTAAAGGAAAAGGTTTTGGTCCTTCATTTAGTCAGTTTATCAGAACTTCATTTTAGTATTAATTTTAGGATTTTTTTGAAAACATTTTTAGGCTGGTATTTTTTAAATGCGGATTTCAGATGGCAAAAAGTTTTGAAATGCCCTGCTGTGAGTGTGTTTTTAAAGAAGAATTAAAATTTGCAACTAGTTTAAAAGTAATTTGCTTGTAGGGTCTTTAAAATGCAAAATCATAATTTTTTTTCATATGCTAATCAATGTTCAAAGGACCACAGGTGAACAGTAATATAGATGATAATTTTTCCTGGATTGTTATAAAGCTTATGAATTTCCAGACACCATACAGGTAGTCATTGCCTATGTTGTAAATAAAAATCAAAAGTCTTAGATATCAGGTACTTATATAATTTTTTCCAGTGAGACTTTGCACATTAAAAGACATGATCTGTTGTTTCTCTAAGTGATAAAACGTGTTTATGTAGGCATACATGTACATATAAACACAGGCACTCTTTATCGGGGGGGGAGTGATAGGATGAGGGATAACAGGTTTAAGCTGAAAGAGGGTAGATTTAGATGAGATGTTAGGCAGCAGTTTTTTCCTGTGCAGGTGGTGAGGCAGTGGCCCAGGCTGCCCAGAGAAGCTGTGGATGCCCCATCCCTGGAGGGGTTCAAGGCCAGGCTGGATGAGGCTTTGAGCAACCTGGGCTAGTGGGAGGTGTCCCTGCCATGGCAGGGGGTTGGAACTCGATGATCGTTAAGGTCCCTTCCAACCCAAACCATTCTGTGATTCTATGATGATTTTAAAGCATATAAGGTGTTTTCATTTTATGTTCAGAAGCTTTCTTCTGTGAACAGTCTTGTCATTGTATGTGTGTGATAATATAGAAGAAAACATAGACGAAAAGGAGATGATCTTTTTTTAAGAGGCACTGTGGGACTTGAACTGTTTTAATAGTTATTTTGCTGGACTGCGAAATGATTGTGTCAGTCACATCAAACGGCCGTAACTGAATGTATGCTGATCCCAATGCAGAATGACCTTTCAGTTTGCTCATCATTAGGCTCAAGTTAGTAGACCTTTCAGCATGATGCAGATTTTTTTTTTTCAAGGCACCCTGCTGTACTTTTCCTGTTTAAACTCTTGAATCATTACCTATTTTAAGGATCTACAGTGCCCTGAAGGTATTGTGACATTTACTGATCCTTCCCACTGGACTTTCCAGACATTATGGCTGTGTCATGCTGTGCTGGACTTGAAAGTACATAAGGCTTGTTTTTGAACTATAGCTCAAAACAAACACAATAAATCAAATTGCACTTTGACTCTTTTTTTAGTGTTCGTGCATCTGCGTTGTTCAAAGTGTATTTAAATGCGTTCTTGTCAAAAAAATTTAAAAAGGGATTATGAAAATACTTTGCATAGTTCAGAGTATTTATCTTCCTCATTTTTTTCCCCTTCTGTATTATAGATATCATTTTCAGCCCTTTATAAGCATGCTGTTTTATGAAACAATTACTTGCTTTAAACTGCATTCAGTAGAACACTTGGTATCCAAGTGGCAAGATTTGCATTCTTTATGAAAAAAATCTTGTAACAAATTTTTTATTAAAGTGTTTGAAAGTTTTTCATTTATAGTTTGCTTTTCCATTGCTGCTGAGTAGGATATTCCAAAATCACAGGTGTAAATTTCACAGAATTAAAAAAAGATTTTTAAAAGTTCCCATAATCACAAAAAAAGGACTGTAGAGATGGCTTTCTCTATCCAAAGCCTAGCTAGCTGCAAGTCAAGTTATTAAGCTGAAATGCAGGCTGTGTTTTATTTACCATTGTTTTTCTTGCTATTTTCTGTTGAAATATTAGGTTGGAAAATTGGGCAAGTTTGCTAATTGAAGTGTTCATGCATCATAAACAGCTGATGAAGTAGTTTAAGAGCCTCAGAAATGTCATTTGTTCTTTAAGTCTGCATCATTGTTTCCTTGAGTATGTAGTGCAAGAGAAGTACTTGGACATCAGCAAGAATTACCATCAGTTTGGCAAAGCCTCAGTCCTGCTGTGTAGAAAATGCTGTCTAGAACATCTAGTTAAAGAGAATACAAACAAAAAAGGTAATATGTCCTTTGACCAGAAGTTTAATTCAACAAAACGGGCTTTGCATTGTGTGCTCTGAAATCGGATTCACTCTGCTCCTGGTGGACAGTGGACAAGCTGTTCATGATTTTCATTGCTTTGGCTTTAAAAGCAAACAGAACTCCTTGCCCTTAGGAATTACGAGAAAATACAAGAAGGTGGGCGATAGTTAAAAGGCCACAGTGCCCAGTGAATCACAAATAGGTGTAAACCGTTAACACACTGACTTTGTTATTTGTAAAGATGAAACTAGTTCAAGCGTGAAAAAATATTCCCTCAGATGAAATTGAAGGAGCTTGTAGTTGAAACTGTTTACGTGCAGCAAAACAGAATTCTAAAGGACGTTGCCAGCTTTGGGCAAAAAATATCTGATGGGTTAATGTTATTTTAGTGGCATAAAGGATGTATTTTCTTAATCATTTTATCTGGCAGAAAAATCTGTATAAGTTCCTACTGTCTCCCACCCCAGACAGAGGCTCCTGACTTTCTTTTCTTCCATGTAAATTCATAATTTCCTTGTTTTTATGGTAAAACTAGTTTTGGAGTGGTACTGTGAATTAGATTTCTAAAAGGGAAAAAAGTTGGAAAGAAAAATAATGTTTATTTTTTGGCACATAACATTATTTTCAAGGCTAGAAGGCATCTAAGAGGAGACATGGGGGTCTAAAGTCTCTTGCATGTGACAGTGAAAAAGATTACCCAACAACTCTCGTCCTTATTAGCAAATCAAGTCCTCTGTGTTCAGAAGATGCTTAAGGCCCAGACTTGTCCCTGAATGACTTGCTCATTTTTCTGCATTCTCAGCAGAGACCTGTTCTGAGCCTCTTTTGCTCCTTATACACATCCAAGGTACCCTTGCCCTTCCCTTCTGTCGCTTCCGTTTGGAGAAGGGTGAAGTGCAGAATTTAAATTCCAAAAATCTTCCTGAGCATCTTTGTATCAGGTGTCATTACTGCCGCCCATCCAGCCCAAGTGAATATGAATACATTTCTTTAAGCTTTACCTTCACAGGCATTGCATGAGCTGAATAAGTGGGCTGTTTGAGTCCCACTGCATCAGGATAGATAAAAAGACCAAGTGACTGTCTCCTTTTTTTCAAGATACAGAGTGGCACGGGGCATGGTGGGATGCTTACCTAATGTTGTGGCTACCAGCCAAAATCTTTGGAGGAAAGGCTATATAGCCATGTTCTGAAAATGCTGAGAGGGAAAGGCAGGTAAAAATGAATCCAATTTACCTACAAATTAAAACAAAACCAGGTGTGTGGGTAGGGTGGGTTCAGTGAGGAGAGGAGGTTGATGGAAGATTTGAAAAGTCTATGTAATAGTTATGTTTTATGATCTGTGATGAAACAGGCTGAGAATGGGAGAGGAGGCTGAAACAAACAGTAAGAGAGCTGAGGCTTAATGCTAATGAAGTCAGGTGAAGCATTTGAGATTTTTTTTTTCCTGTCTTCCATCACTGCTGGATCCAAGCAGGTACAGCCATGGGAAATCATGTTCTCCTGGAACGTAGTCAGGTAGGGGAGCCTCCTTAACCAGTCCTCTCCTGTATGTTGTGCTTCAGATTCTTGCTGACAGAAGCAGAGATAAATGACAAAGCATCTGGTGACTCTTCATTAGCTAAACAAAAACAGGAAATACAGGATTCCTTCTGGTTGTCTTTGTTGCCTAGGATTTGTGGTATCTGGCTTGTGCAAGAGTTGAGAAATTACAGATGGTGTTCTATTCCTGCTCAGAACAGATCTGCTCAGTAGTTCTTAGTTCCCCTGCTCATAGCTTTATGTGCAGCTCATTTTCAACTCTCAGTGCAGAAGTTGGAGTATGATACCAGTGTTATCTTAAAGAGAATTTTAACGTATCGTAAGTTTAGTATGTCAGGGAAGAATAACTGATAGATAATGTATTAAGGAAATTAATAACTGACAAAGAGGTCAGAGAACACAGGAGGATTGGGAGTAATTGATATGAAGTAGTTTAACTTTGAGAAATAATGCAGTAACCAACTGAGACTTGAAAGCATAGAACAGCAGTTATCACTGCTCTGTGGAGCTGGAGAAGTGTATTTTTCCAACTCAGTATAGCCAGTTCTTCAGTGAGCAGGAAGGGCAGTAAAGCTGCAGAGAAACCAGGCTGCATGGCAGAAGTCAGTAAACAGGTAGGTGTCCATCAACAGCAGTCCTATAGTATCTTAATTAAGATTAGATAACTAGATAAATTTGTTTAACACCAGAAGGGGTGTAGAGGGATCTGTTTATGTAAGATCTCCAGGAGAAAAGACTGTAGACTATTGCCAGAATCATTTTGGCTGACTATGTTATTTAAAAGAAGGAGGTCATGCCTAAAGTTATGAAGGAAGGACTAATTTTCTGGTGTAGTCAGCACATTACTATCATTTTGTTTTCTTTCAAATTCATGTATGTAATTTTTTTTCATATTATAAGTGTTGGCGTTAGCATTTGGGTATAGTTATTTTTGAATCAAAACAATAGTTTAAAAACTAATGGGAAAAATACTTCATGCTTAACTTGTTCATCTGTTACCTAGCTTTCAATTGTAGTGCAAGTTAATTTCAACTAGAAGTGCTTAAAAGACAACATACAAACATTTAACAAAATATTTTTTTAAATGGGCAAGCAAGATTAAGATTGTATCACTACCTGACAAAAGCACTGGCAATCAGTGTTAACCTTGGCATTGCTTGCTCTGGAGCTCCTTTCATAAGTAGTTAGTAATATCATAAAAGTTTATAACGCCGGTATTGGGAGGTTGAAAGATGCCAATTAGTTTTCCATTTTTGACATTTGCCTAGAGAGTGCAATGCTTGTGCGTTGTAATAAGGTATCATCTGTTAATTGGTGACCTCAAGAGCATTATTGGTAGAAATAGTGGAATGAAGAAATCTCAGTCAGTTAGAAGATCTTAACTTCTTTTTAGGTCTGTATTTATTTTCCTTTTAAAATAAAGTGAAATTGTCATTTAAAACTTCTGGAACTTGCATAGAGAACTTGCTACATATTCTTGTTACTAAAAGGATGCATTTGTTAGTGTTTATCAAGCCAGACCTGGTCTTGCTTTTAATACAGGTGATAATATTTTTTAGGGCCTTCTTCATAATGCGTAGTACAGACTATCAGCGCTGTCACAGCTCATTGTTTAGCAGAGGAAGATTTTGTAGTTGTACCTCTGGCAAAGGTAAAAAAGCTTGACCTCAGAAAGAAGTCATCATGCATATAAAGGTAATTTGCTTCTGGAACAGTTTTGTCCGTATTTATATAATTGCTTTTTTTTCTAAATAGGGATTCATTTAGAAAGTCAGACTCATTTGGAAGTAATATTTTGCTGTACGGTCTTAAAAAGCCCTGGAGTTTTTAAACCTGGTTTTAAAGAGCAGACAATAATAATATACCTAAACATCATTGTCCCCTTAGTCTATGCAAAAGGGCAGTTAAGGCAGTCTTAAAATACTTGCAGGCTCTTGGGAACCAGCTGAATACAGATGCATGTGCTGTAATCACACACTATCCCTGTCCTCCTTCCTTGGATGTCTTTGCTGTTGTGGCCGAAAGAACTGTATTGATGGTGACGGGATACACTGGCATTTCAAAAAAAGCAAAATAGATCAGGGTTATGGCGTGATCACATGTTAATTTTTGAGTTCCAATGATCTGAGAGAGTTGTTACTGAAGTGGCACAGGAAGCCTTAGAAAATTATACTTCTTAGATAGAAGTATTAATACATAGAAATGATTTTGACCTCTTTAATGAAAACTTGTTGCCCTTTCACAGCATTAACTGCTTCTGTACTTTTATTCTTTATGTGAACATAAAGGATCAAATTCTGCCTTATGTGAGCACCAAAGACTCACATTGAATCATGAAGGAGTTGTCTGTGCTCAGCCAAGAAAGAAATTCAACTCCTAAGTTCCTAGAAATTGTTGTATTTTACTTCAGAGTCTGGCGTGTATAGTCTCAATTACTTCTTGTATGAATTCTTTTAATAAGCAAGTTCACATTCACATAACTTGCATATGCCTTTGTTGCAAATTTATAGTAAAAGTCACATGCAGTATCGAGTTATTCTTACTTGGGGTGTGTAGAGAAGTAACAGGTAATAATGAGATCGGTCAGGCTCAGGCAGGAGCTTTTCTTTAATGTTATACAATGAAGGTGCGGATGGGCACAGAAGACCGCAGCCTGTGCCTGCCGGTCATACAGGAGTGATGTAGTTTTCAGTTTTTCGCATAGCATATTCAATTCTATTTAAATATTGCAAAATGCTGAATTGTAAATGTTAACCTAGCCATGAATAAAAAATGATGATATTTTATTTAATAAAAAAATAATTATGGATAGTGTGCCTTTATTGTATTATTTAAAATATTTCATTTTACATGTAGACTACAAGTTATTGCAGAGTTGTTTTTTTAATCTATATAAAGAGAATTTGTTTCTGATGCATAAAAAATACAGGAGACAGACTTTTTCAGGCCACAAGGAAAACTGTTTGCTTTTGACAAGGGCTGTCAATTGTCTGGGTATGGAGAAAAACTGTGGCAGCCATTTTACATGAAACAGCAGGAAATACTTGCTTTTCGGGAGTGTTATCCAACTCCTGTTCTGAAAGCAATTCCTTTACAGAAAAGAGCTTTCTTTTTTTTCCCAATCTTTGAGTTCATTACTTTCATGTTCTGTGCAAGGAATAAAGCATCTGTGCATGGGAGATGTAACTTCCAGTATTTAAACTTCGATAAAAATGAGAAGTGGAGGTGGGGGTGATCCTACTGAGGCAAACACGTTCTTACGCCACTGTTTAATAAAATATGGTGAGGAATAGCTAGAAAGCTTCCCCTTTGACTTTAATCTGGCAAGTTTTGATTGTAACTTTTTAAAGGAATTGGTATTGACTTCTATCAGGCAGTTTTGGAGAAGAGGTGAAGAGCCTTCTCTCTTGACTTCCTGTGTGTTTTGTCAAATCGAATACTTCCATTTGAAGTGCGAAGTGAAAGCTGATGTCAAGAAATGCCTTCAGCACAAGCTGGTGCTGGTCTCTCGCGACTTTCTTCTTTCTTAAAAGTATCAGATTAGATTGTAAAATGATGGCAATCTAGCTGGACATAAACACATTTATTGCAGGCTCAGCAGCCATTACATATCATTAGTGAAAGGAGGCAAGGGGCAAGGGACCACTTTGATGTCAGTTTGATTCTTTTTAAGGACAAATGCATTCAGATGAGAAGATGCTAACTTTATGGCTGCTTGGATACTTGAAGTTCAGAACCTATTACTGTCTTTATTTCTTTGTCCTGTTCATAACCTTACAGTCAGCTTATTTTCAAAGCAAATACAAATTGTAAGAGCAGTACTATTAATAGGGGAGCTGGGAATAGGGCATTTTGGGAGCCATTTTAAATGACATTCTTTATGAAGAACCAAATCTGTTCCAAATGTGAATACGTATTTTTGCAATGTCACACACTTTTCCTTAACAATAAAATAGCAGGTACAACTAAAATAGGGAAACGTGTCTTTTATATCACCAAATCTGTCCTCTCGGACATAAAATGGTTTTTATTAGATAATCTAATTTTATTTTTGGACAACTACTAAAAGTGTGTGTGTAGTCATGAAAGGAGAAATACATTCTCTGTGTTTTGAAGTTTGTTTTTTCCTTACTGAAGCAGCTCTAGTTTATTTACTCCCTGAAATTTGTTTTTACCCTTCTGATTCATAAGATATACCTTTTGCTCTGTGCGTGAGATGCAATAAAGGTTACAAATTAGAAGTTCAAGGGAAAATATTGGAAGAAATGTAATTTTATTTCAGTGGATCTCTTTTTCTGTTTCTTTGTTACTGTTACTTAGACCTGACCTTCTTCCAGGATTTGACACATCACATATCTTGTTCTTTTCTTTGTGTTATTTTATGAAATACTTTCAGTTGTCTCATTTGGTTTAAAACAAATCATACATTCATGTCCTAAATGTTTCACTAGTCAGAATAATTAAGTTGATCAGGTCTGGGAGCATCGGAAGGAAAATAATAGGGTCACTGAAGCATTCAAGCTCTAATGGGAACCTGAGTTCATTCAGATATCAAATCTAATAATTGCTTTACACCTGCACACACACTCCCAGTGAGCAAGTTCACATTAAAGGTTTAGTGGTACACTTTCAATACTCTGTTTAATGAGAATTTTAGTACTGTTTTTAAAAGACTACGTTGTTTTGATTTTTTTCAACTGTTGTTCTTTCTGTGTATCAGTTTAGTTGAGCTGATTGCTCATCTTGATGCACTGGAAAATATTTTTGCGTGAGAATTTCTTACTAGAGTATGAGTAATGTATTACAAATCACGTTTAATAGCAGTCAGACTATCGTCTGAGTTTCACTGCTTTGAAACAATTTATTAGCCAAGTTAAAGTTTTCTGTATAAAATTTAACAGTATTCCAAGTCTGAAACTCCAAGTTTATGCATGATTATGTGTGTAGCAAAGAGTAGGTTTTGTAGGGCTACTCACAGTCATGACTGCTGCTTGAAAAAGGCAATTTCATAAGGTTAGGGTAAAAATCAGTATTATTTTATGAGGTTGTATGAGAAATGAAGCAATAATTATCAATTCTCAGTTTAACTACATTCTGTGACAAATCTGCATAAATGTGGGTGGTACAGGCTGTCACAAACTTTCAAGTAGATTTTGTTACAGACAAAAATTAAAAAAAATACTGACTAGGAAAATGACAGCTATTCATAGCAGGTTTCAGTAAATTCCAGACTCGAATGCTGGTCACAGTGCTGCTTGTTGTTGGAGAGGATTTGAACTGATGCAATCGTTCCTCTTCATCTTCTTTTTATTTTCCCACCTTTATAAGTTTAGTTCTCAACTGAGAATTCAAACTGAAAAAGAAATGGAAAAAGGCTGTATATGTGCCTGCACTGTACTGACATGAAGGCCTATTTTCCTCTGTAATTTTAAAGGCCAATTACCCTTGGAGGAAAGGAGAAAAATAGATTGATTTGTCTTGTAACCCCCGAGGCAGGCATGTGTTGTCTCAAACTAAGGCTTTTCCATTGCAATTCTTGTGGAAGAGCTTTCAATGCATATCCCAAGTGGTACTATTAACAAAGAAAGCAAAGTCAAATTAAAATATTAAATAGATCATTTAAAACTTTGAGGAATCTTAGCTTACTGGGCCATCTTTCAGGCCTGGAGTAAGCAATAGTGAAATTTATTTTAAACAGGTTACCTGAAAATAGGGTTTACAGATCTATTACTTTATTAGATTTTCTTCAGCTCCAAATAGGAAAAGTACTTATTTGCATAATGGAATTGTGATACAGGTGGTCAACATCCTCGATTTTGGTTGCCAAAGTGTTACTTTTGTTGTGTTCCTGTACTGCATTGACTGTGGTCACAGCTGGATTGCACTGACCTGGTAAATGTCGTCATACATGCCATTTAACATTAAAACTTCTCACATTATTCATTTTTAAAGCATTTTTCTGTATAACACATAGAACAAAATAAACGTGTTTTCTACCGATGTTCTGCATTTTCATACAACACAAAGGCTGCAGCTAACAGTGCCCAGCAAGCTGGGTCTGAGCAGCAGCATTAAGATCAGACGTGTCTTTGTAGCCTTTTAATCTGAGTGAAACCCCTTTCTGTCAGGATTTAAATCCTTTTGCTCTCCGTATTTTGGACCTTGGCTCTGTACTACAGTGCTTCTGGATATTAACGAAATCAATTTAGCAAGTTAAAAAGAATCCAAACATCCCCACGTCTTCTCAATGAGAAATTGTGCACATACCCCGGTCTGGGAACCTTCTTAAAATGAAGGTACTGTGTGTTATCTAAAGGACTAAAACTTTTGAAGGAAATATTTTCAATCAGAATACATATCTATACACAAATCTGTCTTACCTTAAGGCTTACTACGTTACTATGATGATTTTGGCACTCCTGACTTCTGCAGATAACTCAGGAGATGTGTGTTTCTGCTTCTTTCTGAGGAGGAACCCTTCTGTCTTGAGAGACATCCTTTCAAGTTGGTTACAATTCTCCTTAATACTTTTTCTTCCTATCCCAGAAATCTTCTTAATAGCTACACAGACCCATTTTTTTTTTTCTTCCTCCTTATTTCTTATAACACCTTTTCTTGCTCTTCATCACCTTTTTGTATGTATCGGTATATTGGTAAACATCCCACCAACCAGGGTGAGAACTTAACTTTTAAATTATTATAAGATCAACACATGATGCATTTATAATTGAGGCGTTTGGGCTTCATATGTGCTGTCTGGTTTTGCAGGCTTTAAAATGAAAAAAGAAAAAAAAAAAAAGAAAAAACACAAAAAACCCCCACCACCCCAAACCCCCTGCTATTTCTTTGGCTTAAGGGTAAGTTTCCTTTTCTCCATCATAACAACATACACTGTGTATATGCTCAGGTTATCACTCAGCTTTCACATGAAAGTCTGGGGTTGGACCTAAACCAAAATAAAAAAGGCTTTGTAGAATCTGACCTCACAGCTACACCGTTTGTTTGAAATAGCAATGTTTTCTTTGAAATTGATGCTAAAATAACCATTTTAGCTGTCATTTAAGTTTCATTGTCAAGAATGTAAGATTCTGTTTAGGGGACAAAAGCTGAGAACAGGGATATTGTATCACTTGATCTTTTCTCATTTTTGGTTAGAAAAGTATCAAATCCAAATGAATGTCAAGTGACCCAGTGTGATGATTGCGAAGGGTCTAGTTCAGATTTTGCCAGGCAAGTGTAGGGTGCCTGCTGAGGTTGAAATAAGAGTGTTTTCAATAATAAAAGATTAAAAGGAAACATTAACTGTACAGATTCCCTTAACCCAGTTAGAAAACTGTTTTATTTGCTTGTTTCATCTATTTGCAATAAAGGTCTTTTCAAAAGTGCTGGTTATTTCAGAGTTCTTCCTGAGGTGTTATTTTGGCTGCATTTTTCCCATATCTGCTTTTTACCTCATTGCTTTTTTGTTTTTTTATATAGGCCACACATTTTGAAAGATCAATTTGAAATCAAATCTCACAGAGATGGACTGAATCTGAACAGAACTGAGGTTAGGAGAGCCATTTTCTCTCCGGGTGCTGTTTCTCAAAAGGATTTTGTTCTAGACAAAAAAACTGCCAAGTTTTGAAGCTCTTAATTTCCCTGAGTAGCTTATTTCTCAGTTGGTATTCTCTAATAATGTCATAGGTACAGGCCAGGCAATCTAGAGAAGAGCGTTCGGCTGTAGCTGTTTAGGAGGTGCTGGAGATTGATGGGCTTCCCTGCTGTCCTGCACTATATCAGTTCTGCTTCTGTCTTATTTTCTATCAGTTCCAATTTCCAAAAAGATTTACTTTTCGTTGTTGGTAAGGTAAACTGATGAAAGTGCATGCAGTCAATAAAGAAAAATAATCAAGTTAATTCTTGTCATGGGCTGCTTTTTAAAGCGATTGATAATACAGTTACATCAAATGACATTGTTACTTGGCTGTAGTTTATGCATAGACGGCACAAGCAGAAAACTAGACGTTACGCAGGCTAAAGTGATTTAAATTAATTCTTACTCATCCAAGGTTTGGTCAGTGACACTATATAGAAAATACTTAGTTTTCTCTGTCAGGAAAAAAGTGACAGTTGTAAAGTGCAGTTCAGATTTCCACCTTTTTCTAAAGAAGAAACGCTGATTTCATCAATGTCACAGATGCAGTGCTGTGACGGTTTATCCATTTAAAATATTCTTAAATGACCAGCTTACTTCTGTTTTGTGTAATCATTCTCTACTTATAGGAAATTATCTTGCTCTTCTGATTGTTTTCCATGTTATATATGCTTGTGGTGCTTGCTGAAGTACCTGGGACTGTATGAGTATTTTTCCCTTGGGTTGCTCGTGAAAACAAGATGTATTTCAGTAGGATTTCCTAGTGAGCAAAATTTTACGTTAAAAAATGAATGTATGTTTGATGTAAATGCTTTCCTTGATTCCCAAAGGCATAGGCCATACAAATTCTCTTACAGCATGCATTTCTAAATCTTTTACACAGTCAAAATTCTTTCCAAGGGATGAAATTTTAAATATTTTATTCATTGTTGAGTGTTCTACCTTCTTCATATAGTCATTTTCAAGTCAGCTCAAGCTGGTGCCTTCTTTCTCTGAGCATTAAACACCTTTTATTATTGTCAGCTATGGGAAGGTTAATTCTTTCACCTTGGGGTCATTAGTCAGGAGGGGGAAAAAAGGAAAAAAAATATAGTGATCTATAAGATCTATAGTGCAAGTAACTATATGAGCTTTTTAAATAAATTAGCATTTCAGAGTTCTCCTTACTGAGCCTCATGCCCTCCAGCATGCGCTGGAGCACAACAGGTTGCTAGCTGAGCACCCAGGGCTGTACACTACCCCTCTTCTCGATTCAATATTTTGGCACTATTTTAAGCTCTTATTAGTGTGATCAGCATAGTATTTATTAACCGAGACATTCTTTAAGATACATGTTGTTTAGATATGAGGGTCCTGTGACCAGTGTCTTTGAAAGAGGTAAAATACTTCTGGTAGTATTTATTCCTGAAAACCCTAGTGCTCTTTTTAGCCCATTGTCCTTCAGCTTTTAGGTGCTTCACCTTCTGCACATAGATTCATGTTTCAACCTTTTGTTTTTAAAAAAGGGCAGAAAGTAGTTATCTGCACTAGTCGTGTTTGGTTGTTTTTTTGGGGGAGGTTTTGTGTGATTTCAAGGGTTTGTTGTAGCTGTTTTTTTAATGCCAATCAAGGGGTGCTGCAGTTACTCACATTTAGGAGGAACTTAGATACTCTACTGATGAGCACTGTAGAAAAGTCTGCAGGGAAATAAGATTTCAAAATCAGTCTAGTGTTTGAATTGACTGCTGTAATTAAAGCACAAAGGAACAGTTTTAATGCTTTATCTGACTGGAAAAAAAACCTGTTTAATCCCGGAGAATTAGTCAGCTAAGGTACCAAGCCCAAGGTAGCA
This sequence comes from Pterocles gutturalis, assembly GCF_000699245.1. Lineage (NCBI taxonomy): Eukaryota > Metazoa > Chordata > Aves > Pterocliformes > Pteroclidae > Pterocles > Pterocles gutturalis. Next base: position 195,357 of record NW_010097694.1, on the reverse strand, counting down.
GTTTATAATAGATTTATAATTTTAATATAAGGCATGTTAAAGAGGGAACTTTTTTGTGGCTGTTACAGGATAATACAAATTCCAGTTGAGTGCCTTTGAGGTATGGTTTTGTAGACACTCTTTTTATTATCAGAGATCTCAGTCTCATGACTGGTCCATTCAACTGCACAACTTCTATATTATTATTAGCATTAATTGCTCATAAAAACTAAGGTTTATAATTAGGAGGGCACAAAGCTACTCCCTGGAAGAGTGGATAAGAAGAAAGTGAAAGGGAAAAGTCACCTAATCTTAGTATTGCAGTTCTGCAAAATATCATTTATTTTTCTCCTAATGTAACTGAGTTTTATGTTGATAAGCTACTGAGTTAATAAATCTGTTGCAGCTATTGAGACTTCTCTTTTAATAACAGAACTAAGGAAAGGAAAAATACATTTTGCAGAGTATAGATTTCGCAAAAATATTTTCCTCTCCCCTACCAGTGTGTTTTGAATTGATTGTGATTTCTAGTGCTTTATACATACAAAGTACAAGGGAGAATGTTTTAAGGGTGAAGTTGTCAAATTCCAGAAAATTAAATTACATTGTCTAAAAATAACTGTTTAGATTTTTTTGTTTACTTCATGGCACATATTTATTGTAGTTATACACTGAGCTTATTGTGGTTTTGCCTTTTTTACATCAGTAGATTCATATTACGTGGTGATTGATGCATACGTATCAAAAGCACCTCTACAAATAATCTGATATGTTGTGGATATTATTTATTCCTATCTCAGTACTATATTGAGTACAAGAAGACTGGAGCAAGTAATTGTTGTTGTAACAAAGACCACATATTTCTTCCAGTGGAGGTGTAAAGTTTGCATGGTCAAGATTACATTCCAGTATTATATATACTAAAAAGGAGCTACTAGTTTGATTTCTCAGCATTTAATTTTATATTTACTTCATTTGACTGTGATCCATCTAGCTAAACAATGAAGATTTTATGATTATGATACACTGTTTTCCATGTAATCCTTCACTATTCTACCTTTTACTGCTACAAGAGAAGGTCCATTCAGCTGATTAGAGACAGCTATTAAGTTCATGTGTTCATTTCTGAGATAGATTATGTCTGTAATACAAGCATTGCAGATGCTTCTTAAATGCCCTACTTTTAAAAGAGATGGAGTTCTGACATGTAAGTAAGAAAGAAAGTTTTCATTTACATAGGTAATGGGTTACTCAGAAAAATCTAAAACAAGTGTGAAAGAATCAACAGCTCTTAGACTTTCTTAATTTGTGTTTAACCTGTAGAGGTGACAATCTTGAAATTATATCAAAAATAGTCTACTGGTGAAGACACTTCTCCCCACTGAGAGCAAGTATTCCTAGACTCTTTAACTAGTCACTGCTCTAAAGGAACAGCAGCAGATTTGAGTTGATAACTTCCCTTCTTGGGCTTTGGACAGCATTTTTGTGCTTTAATTTCCAGTGCCTAGTGACACTGCAACCAGTGTAGAGATTTATTCCCATGCAAAACAGATTGACTTAGGGTAATTTGAATACTTTATGCATGGATAGATTCATTAGGAAGAGGAGGCAAGGCAGAACTATAAAAAGAACTAATAATCTTGCTAAAGGAGCCGTTAATTCCCTGTAGCATTAGAGACACTTTCATTGAACAGGGAAGAGGAAGGTTGATTTTGCAGAGCCTGTGCAGTCTCCACAGGCATCCTCTGTTCTTTTTCCAGAAAGAGATCACAGATATGACTTTTTTTGGCTTCTCCAGAGCCTTATATAATGTGCTTGAACCATTTCTGGCTTTGTTAGCTTAGAATCACAAAATGGTTGGAGGTTGGAAGGGGCCTCTGGAGGTCATCTTGTCCACTCCCCTGCCCATGCAGGGCTGCCTGGAGCCAGTTGTCCAGGACCATGTCTAGAGAGTTTTTGAATATCTCGGAGGATGGAGACTCCACAACCCTCCCCAGGCAACCTATTCCAGTGCTCAGTCACTCTCAAAGTAAAAAAGTGTTTCCTGATGTTCAGAAGTAACCTCCTGTGTTTTGGGTTGTGCCCGTTGCCTCTGGGCCTCTAACGGGCAGCACTGAGAAGAGCCTGGCTCCGGCCTCTTTGCACACATTGGACAGCATTTTTGTGCTTTGATTTCCAGTGCCTAGTGACACTGCGGGTATTTATATCAATCGATGAGATCCCACATTGGTCTTTACTCCAGCCTTTCCCCCGGTCTCTGGAACACACTGATTCAGTCAATAGCTTTTTCAAAGAGAGTGTATTTCTACCCATCAGACCTTCTGCCTCGGCCCAAGGTTAGTGCTCTCCCACAGCAGTACCCGTAACACGTGCTTGTGTAGTCTCCTGCACTGTGGAAACAGAGAGAGCTAAATCAACTCATTTGGAAAAAACTGAGGAAACCTCCTTGCCTGCGGTTTGTCTGTCAGACCCTTTGCTTCTGAAGTGACTGTTGTTTCATAACGTTCCAGTGCTACGCAGGAGTTCCAGCCTTATACTGGGACACCCTGATGTTGTAGCAGTGTAGGTACTGTACTGATGCAAACATAGAGCAGCAACCTGAGTATGACATCAGAGAATAGAAGAGGCTGGGTCAAAAGTAAGCAATCACACCAAAAAAAAAACCAAACAAACAAACAAACAAAAAAAAAAAAAACACAAAAAAAAGCATGGCAGGACCACATTTTAAAAAAGATCAAAATCTCCAGCAAACCAAGTGGGGGTTAATTTTCTGCCCCTTTTTGTGTGTGTGCATGTGTATATTCATTGCTTTAAAATTTTATTTTAAAGGCATTTAGGAATGTGGCTGGTACTTCATGATTGTTTTCCTGTGATAGAGCTGTGTTTATTATTCATTGCAATAATTACTGTGTAATATTTTATACCAAAAGTTGTTCACATTGTGCAATCAGGAAATGCTTTGGAAGTGGCTGATTTAACTGTTCTATTTTTAACTCTGTACCAAATTATAGTGAACAGTGTTCGCATTTTTATACTTGTAGCAGCTAGTAGGCTTTTCACCTCCACGCTGGTCAGTACATTCTAAATGTATTTTTCCAGAGCTTCTGTGTATAAATAGTTTATAAAATAAAATTTTTACCCAGAATTTTAGGTATTGTGTGCTGTTTCCAAGGGACTGTGTTTCAGGATTCTCTTAATGCTTTTATCACCCAGCTTCTCTGATCAAGAAAGTAATTTATGGCTGATTGCAGAACTCTTGAACTCAGTCTGGCAGCTGCAGTGTGAAACTTCTCTGATCCAGTCTCCTGGTTACTTATTTACATATCATTTGAAATTATTTTCAAGACTGTTTGAAAACCTCTTGACATTGCATTATCCGTGTTTCAAATCTTATGATTTGTTTTTTCCTCTCTTTGTATTACAGATAACAGACGAGTAACTTTGGAAAGGTCTCGTTCTCGCCACAGTGGAACAATTGCAGCTGTATGATTCTTCTGATGCCAAAGAATTAGTGAAATGTTTTATTTACAATTAAATGGATGTACTTTGGAAAGAGTTTATCATACAAATTGGCAATGATCATAAAGGAATACTGGTATTGATTAAATGAGGAGGTGTATAAAAATTACATATTTTAAAAGCTATTGCTAAATAATCCACATACTGTATCTAATTACCCCAACTACCAAGATCTGTAAACAGTGTTAAACAGTAGGATATATATATCTTATTTTCTTATGTTCTTTCTTCTCCCTCCCACCCTTTTTTTTTTTCTTTTTTTTTTTTAAAGCTGGCAACCTACATGAAAGGAGTTGGGGGTTTCTAGGTTATGTTTTATATGGGTAAGAAAATACAAATTTGTTGAAAGAATACAGCTGTGGATTCCATTTGCAGTTCTGATTGGACATGAAAGGAAGAAATAATAAAATTGTATGTTAATAAATTCAGAGATGAGCTGGTCTACATTATCAGAATCTTTTTTGTAACCATTAAAAAGCAACACATAGCCCCAGTCAGGTTGCTGGAAATCTTATCTCAGTGTAAAGCCTGGTGGATTCAGCTGTTTTGGCTGCAAGTAGGATATACCACATATCTACACTTTTGGTAATACGATGATGTATAGTTACTTATCACTGCTAAGAAAAAATTTAAATAAAACAGAGCATAGGATTTTACCAAAATTAAATGATAGGGCAGGATATGTTTTTAACTGTATCTAAGGAGGGATTTTTTCTAATTATGCACTTATATATTCTTTATAAAGATATTTGGGGGAAAAATGATTGTCCTATTTTAATTATGCTAAAAATACCTCTGTGTAGGTTTTTAGAGACAAGCTGCATTATGAAATTATTCAGAACTGCCTCTGAGTTTTTCCTCTGTTTCTCAGGTAAAATATATAGCGGAATCTCTGCTGGTGGGTTTTAGTGCTGAGGGTTTAGCAGCTAAGAACAGATTTTCTCCCTGGAGCACTCTAGAGCAGTGATCACTGATTGCAGCAGTCTGATTTCTCGGGAAGCTCCTCCCATTCTACTTTGTATACAGGCCCCTGCACTGCAGTACCTCAGGTGAGCAGTCAGTTTAGTAGCTGACACTGTGGATGTTCTGCCACTTAATGGGAAACTCTAGTTCCCTTTTCTCCCCAGACTCTAGTTGAATGTACAGTCCATTTGGTGTTCAGGTCAGTCTTCACCATCCTTTTCCCTAAAGGTTCATTGCTTATCTGGCTGGGATGAAGGATTTGAAGTGGGAGTTCCAGTGGAACTACTCGTATGTTGCTCAGCTATGATATTTAAAAAAACAGGATACCATGTAATAGATGGCACTTGTTCTCAAATTATTATGGCTTTCCACTGATTGATGAATTATTATGGATACTTTTAATGCCTGGTGTTATGGGGAACTTTTTTGAAGTTCTGTAAAGAATACTTGGAAGGTAAGGTGTCACATTGTTTTCTGTGCACAAACTGCTAGCTCTAGAGGAGCATTCCGTACTGGGGCAGTGTAACTTTGCACTACTGCTTGAGCCAAGCATCTTTGTACAGTAGATTCTTTTTGCTTCTGTGGTAAGATACTCTTTAGACTATCTGACTAGTTTGGGATAAATTCTCACAATTTCAAACTACAGTGATCAATATCCAATTATTGTAAGAAAAGATGCAGCTCCTTTTCAATCTAGTATTGAAATACTGTTTTTAAAAAGTTGTCTTCAAAGGAAACAAGGCTTTTGCCCTTTGCTATATCTCTAAACATAGGAATATGACTGAAGCCTAGAGAAATGTGTGCTGTCAACTAATACTCTTCCTAAAGTGTTTGGGGTTTTTTTTGTGTTTTTAGTAACAAACTGAAGAGTTGTATGGTACTCCAGGAAAAAAAAATGCATGTGACAGAATTCTGTCTCCCTGTTTATCAGTAAGAGATACAAAGAATGAGATCCTGTTTCGTGTAAGGTCAACATCAACCTTGTATTGAAGCATAACTTTTTAAAATTGAACTATTGAATTTACAGTTATAAAAATGTGCTTAATGTACAAAGCCCTTTTAAAAGGATTAGGTTCATAATGTCTGTATAAATTTTTACTACAATCAACAGTGTATTAGAATTCAGATTTTAAACTGAGCATTTTGCTGGGATTTACGAGTATTGGTATAATCTGCATATGTGAAAACTTAAAAGCTCACAACAGAACCTTTATACTGTAGCAGTAATTATTAGTGCACAAGTTTTTCATTTCCACAGGTTATATTTTTTTTAAAGCTCTGTGAAAGCTGACTACAGATTTTCAAGAACCAAATCTTAGGGGAAAAAAAAAAAAGCAAATCCAAAATGACAACATCATCTGAGGCTTCTATTTTACTACTATTTTTTTCATATTTGAAACATTTATATAATTTAATGGACATATCTGTTAGAACAAAGGTGTCTTTCAAAGGAAAACTAGTTTAGAGGATAATTTATGTAAATATAGGGTGCTCGTATTTATGAAGTCTGAAATATTTTCTGAAATTGATGCTGGTCACTTTGTCTTTTGATAGTTTTTCAGTCTATATTAAATTGCAGATATTTTTAATGTTTTTATTATTGATCTAATTTTCAGAGGTGTCACATGTTTATCTAGAAGTGTAGAAGAGTAGCACCTTTTTCAGAAATGCACTTGCCTTATTTTCTAATTTTAAAAAATGAAATATATCAGTTAAATTATATTTGTATTCAAGGTAATCCCAGAAAGAAAATCGCTGGAGGGTTCATACATAAATTTCTTGCTAATTATGTTTCACTATATGTCCTCTGAGACATTACGTTAACAATATACCAGCACAGCTGTTTGCATGCACATTTTACCAGTTGCAAGTACTGAAGAGATTTTTTTTATGATGTTACACTGTTTACATATCTTAGTTTATTTAAGAGGAAGATAATCTTACCTTTGCAGTGAATTGAACTAAATTTGCAATTGACATGGGAATGAAATGTTGAAATCATATACGAATACACATCTCTGTTGCTTAACTACTGGCTGTACAGATCAGAAATGTAAAGACACTAGACATTTTTGCTCAAGTTTTATGCGGTTTACTGAGAAAAAAGTGCAACACGGTTTGTCTTGTATGTTTGTGATTCAACAAATATCCTTTCCCGGCACATAAGTGACGTTTGGTTTAAGTGTTAATCATATTATGGACTGATGCTAAAGCCAAAACAAAATTTGTGCCTCAGAGGGCATTGACTAACAGCTTCAGGAAGTAATCTCAGAAATACTATTACATAATTTGCCCTGGTTTTAGACAACCATGGTCAATATGAAAAATGTTCTCTAAAATAAACTGTTCTTTCTTGAAAATTCAGATACAAATGCAAGCATTCCCATAGTTCCCTTCTGATGTATGCAAATAGTTATGGATATCTGTATATTTTTGCATTTTTGTGTGTGGTATATGTACTACCTCAGACAAAAGCTGTAAAAACATAATATTTTCATGGTTTCTATCCAAACTACAATTCATGAATTTTACCTACTTTAAATTCATCCCACAACATATAAATGGTTTGCAAAACTCTGAGAATCTGGCTGAGTTTTAGGTTTGGCTTTGGAAATCCTCCTAGAGCTTTCATTAAGCAAACTCTGCAATGTTTGGCTTTTGCAGCCCTCAGGCAAATCCTGCTTTGATGGGTGAATTTAGTACTTCCTGTATTGAGAATGATATAGCTCGTAAATATTTAAAGCTGGTAATAGTTATGGGGGAGCAAACTTACCTATGTATGTAAATTGCTTCTTAGCCATTAAACAGAGGCTTGGCTGAATTATACTTTCATGTTTGCCTTCAAATTGCTGAGAGGTCAGGCATAGCAAATGCTAAGCGATAAAGCAATGTAAAGCCCACCTCTTCTGTGCCATACTGTATTTGCAAGTTATTCATTTTAAAATAAGTGTTGTGAGAAACCTCTACATCTCTTCTTCTGCAGTATCTACACACACGCCCACGCATGCACACAAAATGTAAATAAATAAAAAAAAAATCAAAGCAGATAAAGCCAAATCCCTCAGCTTCAGGTGTCTCTATTTCAGATCACATATTGCTTTTGTGCACAAGAAAGGGAGTTGTGTAAGCCTGTGAATTCTGCAGTGCCGCAAGCTGTCACTCAGCACCCACTGATGTCATTAGAAGAATGTTAAAGGAGAAAGATTTGTTCTTGTAGTGCTTCTTTTAGCACTGTTTGAGGTGATACATATGCCACCGAATGTGAACAATAATCTAGTACAGTTTAGTCAGTCTGCTATCATGCACCATTTGGTTTCCTTTTTGGAAGTCATATGACTCCTGATGCCAAAAAACAACAACAACAACAAAAAAAAAAGTGACAAAACTCATGCATTTCTATTTTTTAAACAGCTTTGTGTTTGTATGTAATGTTTAAAATAGGAATTTGATGAAATCACAGCCTGGCCATTGTTAATCCATGTATTCTGAAAACTGTAATAAAGATATACATAACATGATTTTGCTAGGTGCGCCAATGTTTTACTTCTTTATAATGATTGCTACCTATTGAGTACCATCCCCTCAAAATCTGTTTTTGTTGTATGAATTTATCACCCTGAAATTACTTTCCATTTTAGCTTAATGACATTTTATGGATCTCTCCTTTTTTTTCTCTAAGGTATCAAGTATATTTGACTTGAATTTGGGGGGAAAGATGACTTTTCCAATGGAGGAGGATGTTAAAAACAAAATAATCCAGAAAAAGTATATAATTTAAAAAACCCAACATTAAATCATGGTGATACTATTTTATATTTACGAAAATAACAATAAAAGGGAATCACTAAAAAAATTACATGGGTCCATATTTATTTTAAGTGGCTGGATTCCAATATTGACTTTTTAAGACAGGCACATAGTCAGACAGCTATTGTTGGTGTTTTCCAAATTATTTCCTTCACTTTGTCCCAAAGTAGTCTTAATGGAATAGAAACTTGACAGACTTTTATGTTCAAAACTGCATATTGTACCTTAAACAACTTAATGATGTCACCATAACAGACTGAACTACACAACAGTCTAGAGAGATAGCACTGAATTTCTGCAGTAAGTACTTAAGATCCTGACTGAATGGGATTCTAATGAATGTGATGAGCCATGTTCATATAACACTCGTTAAGTAACATTTATACGTGGAAAAGATATGCTGAGGGATGGTTGAAGGCAACATTTTATTTTAAATTAACTGAACTGTAGCTAGAATGCACTGTTTGATACACAGTGAAGCAGTTGAGGTTTATTTTCTTATGGGATCTTTCTTATGAAAACTTCTAAGTGCTAGCTATAAATGTAAATGCTATGATTGCCATGATGAAAAAAAATTTAATAATAGTGTCCTACATATACCATATTCTTGTTCCCTATTTTTAGGTAAAAGTTCTTGACTAGTGTGGGATTCCCACCATCCTCTCAGATATTTTTGCCTTTGGGAGATTGACAGGCAGAATTTGTTCTGAAACAAGTAGCAGGTACCTTAATACCTTTCTCAGTGGTAATTATTTCTGTTGTGACCTAACATGCTTAAGAAATCCTGTATGTGGACTTCAGATTCAGAACAAGTTATGGCACTCAGACACATAGACTTCTTACTTATATTTGGATACTTTCTGTAAATCTGAGCTATGCTCCTTCTCTCTATTATTTCTTCCAGTCATCATCTCAAAATTAACCTTTCTAGGTTTTGTTAAAGTCAATATTAGTGGCTATAGTAGAATTATAAAAGCATTCAATTGATTTGCTCAGAAGTATTTGATGAGTACTTAATGGCCATAATTAATCCCTTTCAATAGATGTGAAAGTAAGATTAAGAAGAAAAATCCAAAGGGGTTTTTTATTTGCCTGTGGGCTGTGAGCAAACACTCATTTAGTCCACTCTAAATTCCCAAAGTACTGAAAGCTGTTTATTTGTGGTAGTGTAGTAACGAGACCAGCCTAAGAAACCCATCTGAGAGGCAAAGGATATTATCTCAGGCGCCACGCTAACAAAATCACACAGCTTTTGGATTTTAACTGGCTCTCACCCTGCCTGCTCAGGGCACACGCAGAGCAAGCTTGCGTCAGCCTGCAGTATTCTGCTGGAGATGTGCTCGCAGTGAGGCAGCAGCAGAGCCGGGTCTTCGGGCCAGGTTTTTGTAAGGGCAATGTGCCCAGCTTTCTTCCATTGAAATAATTGATCTCTGAGTCATAAGGGGCAAATTATCTGTGAGGCACAGATGACTGAAAAGCCCTAGGAGTGCTTATCTGCTTTCTAAAGTGCCTGAGTCCTTAAGAAAAAAAATAAATAAGACCTGGTCCTGATAAGGCATTGGTCAGACCTGGTGTAAACCAATTCAAATCCTCCACTGACATTACACCAACCCCACATACCCAGGCTTCTGACCTGTAGTAGTTCAGCAGCACTCAGAAATATGTGTTTTTAAACAGTTTTTGAGAGTACAAGGATGACTTGATGAATAATTATCAGACTGGCAATTCAGTGTCATCAGAGATTTATCAGGCTGTTGTTGTTTTCACACTTTGGTGATGAAGATACCCTGAAGTGTCTCAGACGACTATTCCATTTGTGGAAGAAACTATTAATGATCACACTTTCTCAAACATTCTTTATCTTCTGGAGTGGCAAAAAGGGAAAACAATTACTTTGAAGAGATAAAAGCAAGTGCTAACCAAAGGTATATAAATTATAAACTATTAATAAAGTTGTAAATTGAAAGAAATAACATTTTAAATGCACCATGCCTTGATTCTATACCTATTCAAGTGAAGTTCTTCTACTTAAGTGACACAGGATTAGTTGACTTAAAAACCAGCAGTATTTGCAGATTAAAAAAAGAAAAAAGACTAAATCAAAAAAATAATAATTCAATGAGTGAATTCACTTATTACAAAGGCAAAAAGTAATGGCAAACTTGTAGAAAGGCCTTTGCACTACCTGTAATGAGTAGTACTAAAACCAGACAGAAAAACGAGAGGCAAATTTGCCTACATGCGTTTGGCACTGTGCATAATAGATTTTGAAATTCATCTGTTATACTTTAATGAAGATTGTGGGATTTTGAAAACTGTGGTAACATAAATTGCCAAATGAAAATTGTGTTTCCAGAAATATTCCAAAATACTGTTAAACCAAGGAAGATCTAATTTAATCTCTGGCAGTATATGTATAAATGTAATATGTGTTATACCTGAAACTAATTAAAATGTCTTCCAATAAGCCTTTTTTTTTTTTTTTATTCCAGTGAACAGTAATTTGAGCAAGATGTAATAAGTTTCCAATAGTACCTAAAATAGAGTAACACAATATTTTATATCACTTATTTATTTTGTGTCTAGGTGACAGGTCTTAAAAGAGTCATAGTATCTTTTTCTGAGGAGGAGATGCACTTGCAAACATTTAATAAAATCATTTTTATTTCAGATAACAAGTCAAAACTAAGAGGGTTCTTACATTTCACCTGAATATATTTCTGTGTGGGTATTTTGTTCGCCATTGCTTTCACTGTCCAGAGTTGTACTCAAATTCGTGAGTGCTCAGAAATTAAGATTAGGTTTGCAGGCTGCCTAACTGTGGAAGGCTGCCAGTGTGTTATTTATGGGGGAAGAGAGGAACTTACACTGTTCCAAGCAGTTTGCTCAGTGAATCGCCTTTTTTGCAAAGATTTTGGAAGCATGAGAATAAACTGAAAATGACTGAGATTGTGATTTGGGGGTTTTTGTAGGGTTTGGTTGTTTTCTTTTTTTTACTCAGAGAATTTTAGCTCATAACAGGATATTGTTGCCAGTTAGGAATAAAATTTAGTACTAGTAGTGTTGCAATATAAGTCAGTTGGCATGGTATAGTTAAATCTGAAGAAATATTTTACTCCCTGTTTATGAAAAGTTTAAAATTGAAGAGTGTAAACTGGTGGAGTTAGACATTTTCTACAGTGGTGATAATGCTGTCTTCTTTTTGCCTTTTTTTTTTTTCCCCCTCCACAAAAAGTAGTCAGAGATTATTTGAAATGCTTGGAGCTGTGTCCTTTAAGTTTTAATTTTTTTAGAAAAATTATTGATGTAAAACATCTCACCATCAAATGAAAAGCAGAAAAAATCTGGCTTTTAATTATTACAGCTGAGAAACACTCAGGGGGGAAAAAAAAATACAACTGGTGAATGAGAAGGATGTGGTAAGTTCTACATCAGTACAGCAGTGACTCTTCTATTCCTCTGTTCTAGTTTTCACTTTTTAACCCGGTCCTACCCAAGCAAAGACGTGAACCGCAGCCCCTCAGGCACAGCAGATTGGCTTGAGCGCTGGCCTCTGCGGGAGCAGTTGGAGCAGGCGGATCTGTCTGCTGGCCAGGCTGTGCTGCTGGGCACTCCTGTTACCTGCCTGGGGGTAGTGCAGGGGGCATGCATTGCATTTGATTGGCAGGTCTTGGATAGAAATTTCAGAAAGCAAGATGCTGCTGTAGGCCAGTTCCCAGCGGGGCAGGAAGAGAAAGCAGGAGGAAGGGGATGGGCTCTGGTGTCTTGGATGATGTCTGAGAAGCAAGGAGCTGTTGCTTTCTCAAAGTGACACTTTTGCACTGCAGGCTCAGGCAGGCGTTATTGCAGCAGTTTGTTTACGTATTTCAGCTTTCTCTGCACTGTAAAGGTTAAGAACAGCAATTTAAAAGAAATGAAAGAGGTGATTTTTCGTTGTATTTGAACAATGTGGAGGGCTTCTGTGCAATACAAGAGCCCTGTGTACAGATGCAGCATAAAGCTGCTGGTGATGGTCCCTTGATGCTGTCCTCAGCCCAACTACTGACCTCGAGCAAGTAACTTAGAGTCTGACTTTAGTTTCATCACCTTTAGAATAACGAGAGATTAGCAAAACTTGCCCGACATTATGCTGTTATCAACTTGATTTTTGAAAGATTAGCAAAAAAATTGTTCCTTGCCTTGACTAGATGAATTGGTCCAAATTCCTTTTGTCTCCCCTCTCCTAGGTAAGACGTTAGCAGATTTCTGTAGTTCCTCTGTGTACCCATTTACATTTCCTCAGCACTAGCACCTGTAGAATTCTGAACAGAGAATTGCAGTGGAAAGAAAAAAGTAGTGACAATAGTAATGTACTCAGATGAAGTACAACAAACACGTTTTGTTGTTACGACCTGCGTGTGTTGTTTGAAACAAGAATTTGTATTGATTCACTTTAGATACATAAGTTTATCATTGAGGTATCGCTGCTGTAATGGTATGCAAGTGTCTCTATCACATAGACAATATGTTGCACGATGTTAATGCTTTCTGTATTGATTGACACAGACCACTGTTCCTCATAAGCAGTCGGAAGTCTTAAAGCCTGATGCAGACGCTGGAATGTGATTATGTTATGATGGAATGGAGCTTATTCAGCAATCCTGTGATTATTAAGGTAATGAGGGTAATTTATAGCCTCTTATGACCTACTGGTACCAGAAGCTAGAATGCAGGTGTTAGGGGAAACAAAACCCTACTTCAAGAGCTAATAGACACAAAAGCACATAAATTTTTGTTAGATAGCGATAAGATACAAAATGGAGCTTGTATAATTTATGGAGAGCCTTAATTAGTTCATATTTGGATCTTTAGATCTGGTTAATATGCCAAGCCAGACACTCAAAATGCTCTTCAGTTTAGTATTGCCAGAGCCGTGACCTAACGTGTGATTGTAATGTTGATGTGGACTGCAGTCAGTCATTGAACGCTGCTGTGTGGGTTATGCAAATTGAGCCTGGCTCTGCTGGTTTCAGGCTGATCCTCTGACACTGAATGAAATAAATGGCAGCTTTTCTCTGGACTTCTGAATCATTCGCCATCTGTATGTCAAATTATAGTTATCCATATCTATAATTTTAATGAAAGACAAGTTCTCTATCAAAAGCAAAGCTTCTTCATATAAAAAATTTCCCCAAACTATCTGCAAGTGCCCACATAAATATTTAACTTGATGTAAGTTTTGATTCTTTGAAGCATGATTAAACTTAAAAAAATTGGTAATATCAATTGTATGAATTTATTGAAAGTTACTTTCCTTAATAACCTTTACATGCTGATAGAATATATGTTGGTTTATTGCATTAATTTTTTCCTCTTATTAGTTGCTAAAACTGGTTCCCCACATGTAAATACTCATATTCTGCAGTTTAAAGGTACGCTTAATTGTTGTATCAGGTGGTTAAAAAATTATTTTATAAATTCCTTATTGCAAAACTAGGCATGGATTCTCTTTGGGAGAAAATATTTCCACGTATTTAGTTACTGTGAATTTAACTAAACATAACGGAAATGCCTCTTGAATCATCTACATTATGTTTGCACAGTGCAGTCACTTAACAAAAATGAATAATCTGCAGTCATTCACAATAGTGTAACTTAAATAGTTACTTTATTATAGCGTTCTGACCCAACTGGATATTCAAAGTATACATGAAAAGGGAAGGAGCTATCTCCAACTGAAGTGAGTGAGAGACGAGCATCTAACTTCTTAATAGTGAAGGATTGACAAAAAAAGGAAGTGGAATGGTGATAATCAGCTGTCAGTCTCAGCTCTCAATCGTAGTGGTAAAAATATCTCAATGAACTTCATGGTTTACACTGGAAAGCAACATTTGGTATAATGAATAATACCAGAAAGGGTAGGAAAGAAATAATGCAGAAGAACAGAATACACATAAAATAGTGTTATAAACTGATTTATGAAAGCTGGTGTTTCAGAAATAAAAATACATAAATGCTTCAAAGAGAAAACATGGAAATTGGTATCACAGAGAGAAAAAGTCTGCTATATTAAGGAAGAAAAGGAGCAAACTCACAGCATATGGTTAGTTTTATCATCTAACACAAGGTGTTGCTCAGCTCTCATCCTTCAGTTTGCAGTATAAGCACCAGCGTATTTGTCCATAAGGGTAATACTGCTGCACAGCCTGTGCCAGGTGCCAATGTGGGGGAAGGACAAAGGACAGGGGTTAATTCGCTCAGTCAGCCAGAACTGCGTTCCAACTGTCTGAATTGCATTTTTTAAAAAAAAATCCATTATTTTTTTGCCTGCTGAGATTTGGTGATCATCTTTAGGCATCACTGCCACAGCACTTCACTAGCAAAATCCAGCCCACGTCTCTGTAAAGTGGACCGTATTCCAGCTATGAGTAATCTCTGAAGAATCACTTAAGAAATGCCATAAACAAGCAGGCAGAGCTTATAAAACAGGCTTCTCTAACACCACTTTACAATATGTAAATCTAAATTTAAAGGATGTTTCTTAAATATAAGGTGTAATTAGATATCTAAGCTTTTAAAATGTGGAAACAGGAGAAACAGCTTTGCCACTGAAATACTTCTGTATTGGAAGACTTCTGTACATGCTGAAGTGAGGTGACTTGGTGCTTTTTTAAACCAGAATTTTTCCAGAATGTATATGATAATCATAAACTGGAGTAGACACAAATTACAAAAGGGGACAAGAACATAGCTGTGCTAAATAATTCAGCAAAAACTATTTCAGGTGCTTTTGGGGGCTTTTTGCATCTGTCCTTGTATTTTCTTCCTAAAGCATTTCATTTCTGTAATCTTACTTTTACAGCAGCAACCATTTAAAGAAGCACTAAATCATAGGCGGCATAATCCCTTTTACACAAAGGAACAATTTAAAAAGGATAAACTTCATTTTTATGGGTTGCAGTGAACTGTATCAGGGAAGTGTTGTCATTTCCCATTCATTTAGCTTCTGTGTTTGCCTTGAGCCCACAATGTGTTTTGCCCTGTAAAATCTTGAGTGTTCTTGATTCCTGCATTTGGCAAAGAACTGACATAGTAGATAAAAGGTCTCTTGATCTGTTCCTTTGTGTTGTCCAACAAGTGATTCAGACTTGCAGCTACTTATCTATGAGCTGCACAGACTCAAATCTGAGGGTCAAGCACAATTTCTTGTGAAGCAAAGTTTTAAACTCTAAATGTAAAGTAAACAGAACTGGGAATGTAAGAAAAATGCATTTGTTGAACGCTATCTCTGATGTCTTTGGGTTTTTTGGACTGTTAGAAAGTTTTGGACTGTGAATAAAATCTATTTATGTTTATTAATAAAATAACCTGGTAGTAGAGTTATGCCAGGATTAGTCTTAGATATTGCTTGCTACTAGCATTATTGACCTAACCAGGTTTCTGTTGTTGCTCACTTATATCAGCATTATTGGTTTTCAGTTTGTGCCGGATTGATGAACACCATTGCATTTCAGGAGAGGTGTACCCTGCCAACTTCAGCTAATGCATGTCATTGATCCAGGTAGGTAAGAGACATCAGTCCCTACTGATGTAGTAAAGCAGGGAAAACCTTGAATGTAAATTCTACTATGTCAGCAAAACTATATTTTTTCTTTTAGTATATCATATAATCAAGGAACCAAAGTACATAAAACATAGAACTGTCATCATGAAGTTATTTTCCTGACAAAGTATAGTAGTTTTCCTACATTATTAAAGTATTTGCTCCTAATGAAGACACAGCGTGCAATTTCGGTACAATCCAGTGCTAAGACGGTCATAATTTTCTTTCATTTTGATTTTAATCAGATTTCTTTCATGGAGCATCAGTTGCAAGTGCCTGAGTTTAAAAAGGAGCAAATGTGAAAGATCAGGTAGGATCTGATGCCTAATTTAAACCAAAAGGTTTCTGTTGCACTTCAGATTTTTTTCATCTGTGGAGCTAATTCAGAAATATTTTGCTTTCACCATGTGTTTCATTCAGTGTTCTTTCAGTTAGTTTGTCTCTCTCCACGTAACTTCAGTTGCCACTGGGGTGGCTGCCCTTTGCAGAGCAGAAAATTGAAGTTATCAGTGAACATCTGCACTACACATTTTCAGACTGGGAAAGCAAGGAATATCCAACAGAATGTGTGGGAGGATTTTCTAAAGAAACAAAATTCAGTTGACTGAAACAGTGAAACTAGGTCCTTATGATTTTCGTGGAAGCAGCCATCTTCACTCATACAGGTAGACAAGCTCAATGAAGCCCTGCATGTTAGCATATACTTTTAAAACATCTTTTATCTCTACTTTTTGAAAAATGGCTATTACTTGAGGCACAGAACTAAACCAAGATATTCGTATGGTGGAGATCTCATCCGTATAGCTTCCTTTGTTTCTTTTTCTGCAAGCTGACAGTCTTTTGCAATGTAACTGTTTTCTCTTTCTTGCTCTCCAGAATCATTTTGTGAACCAGTGAGGTTAAGTACAGTGGAGGGAAATAGTGAGTCTTTCGGATGTCTCTTGAGGAGGCAGAATTGACCACAAGAGAGACTGACAGAAGTGTCATTAGTTTATTGATGCAGCATGCTAGGAAACAGAACATTGTGTCCTAAAAGAGAAGGACGTTTTACTTAGTGCAAAGGAGACAGTAAGGTAAATATGCATGGAGGGATGAGAGGATGTATGTTCACTATGTCAGTGAGCAATGACAAGAATTGTATTCATCAATGATGCAAGGGTAAAAGAAGCAGAGGTTTATATTTCTCAGAAGACATTGCTTATTCTGGCAAAATGTAAATACATCAATCTATAGCTGCACAGCAGTGTGTGATGTGAATAATTATTTTGGCCCCTATTCATTTTTTGGTGCAGTTTAACACTGGTGGAATTTAAATCCAATCCTTTAACTATAGGTTTTGTCTCCCCTAGAGGAAACAGTCCCCTGTCTGGCTGAATGCCCTTCTCAGATATCTCAGTAAAAATGAATCGCGTTCTGAATGTGTCAGTGTTCAATGTGTCTAAACCCACTGTCTTACTCTCAAACTAGTATTGTTGCACCTAATGCTGGGCCCAGCTTTTTTGCAACACTTGTTGTACAAGACAATTATGTAAGTATCCTGCACACAGACTGATTAAAAAAGTTTTCATATAGCTTCTAGGTGGTTGCAATTTAGAATACGAGTTGCTATACTGAGATGATGAGAACTGTAAATAGAATTTGCATTTTGTTATGAATATTTTGCATAGCTTTAAGGATGTTTTCTTTATCCCCAAGTGGGTCTGGTTTGAGCCCATAACGTACTGTGAAGTTTCAGTAACACAGAAAAATTTGTTGAGCACAAACAGGCCAGTATCACAGCAGACGAAACAGCATTCAAGCAAAGAGTGTTTTGCATCAAAAATGTGTATACATTTGCATTTTTGATGCAAAAATCTACTTAATCAGCACTGCAAATGAAGCCCATACTGAGGCGGTGCAGAATTCTATGAAATTGGAAAGTCCTGTGTAACTTCTGAAAAAAGAAGTCTATTTTGCACAGCTCTAACTATAGCTAATATTTAAACCAATTTAGTCATCAGTGAACTAAAATGGCAGAAATACTCTGAACTTCTTTATCTTTGTAAGTTTTTTATGTCCCTAGCTCTGTGGAGTATGCTTTTTTTAACATTTCTTAATTAAACATTTATTTTATTTAATTGCGAGGAAAAGGAAAGGCGCAGAAAGATTGAGATCTGAATTTTAAACATCATCATTATAGGCATGTTGATTTTTCTTCTCAGTTTTAGATGCTTAGGGAATTATGTTGGGGGAAATTCAGCACACAAGATTCCTACTGAAAGCCAAAGGTGTTGCAGCTACCATCTAAGTCAGTTCTTTGTGTCACAACTGAGGTATCTCTTCTATGGATTTCTTCGGAAATGTGGTCTATGATTGCTGTCCAGAATTGACTAAGAATTTCAGGGTTTTATTCCCAGAATTCTGACTTTAAAATCTTCTTTTATCCAGAATGGGTTGTTTTCTAGCATTTGTGGGTCACCATAAATTGTTCTTCTGAGATGGATACTACCTGGAAAAAGGGGTGACGTCCATCCCAAAGCAGCTTTTAATCCAGTTAATAGTTATCGATAACTGTTATTTCTTTTGGATTTATAATTTCTTCATTATGCAATTTTCCTTGCTAGTGTCGATTGATTTTTAGTGAACAAGTGTCTACACTACAAAAATTCCACCAGAACTGACATGTAGTCTTACCAGGAGTCTGACTAGGACATGCGAACTAAACAACGGGTTTGTACTTAGTCTGAGTCTCAACTCCCTGAGATGGGGAGGTTATAGATGTCTGTAATCTGGCAAGGACTCCTGCAGGCAGGTGACTACCATTTTTCTCTAGTGGCTGACAGAAAGAATTTCTTGCTTGATCTCCAAAAAATAAAAAAAAAGAAAAAAAAGAAAAAAAACCCCATTTTTAAAAACTGAGATTATAAAATAGCAGTGAATTTCAAGGTGCAATCAAAGGAAATATGTTTATTTTTAAGTCAGTAGGTTTTTTTTCTTTTTTGCATTAGCATTGTTAAAATAAAGGAGAGCCTTCTTTCACAGGGTCAGGGTCAAACTACTTTGTCCAAGTCCTTCTATAAGCGGAATTTATTGTGGAAAAGGTTGAAGGCATTTTACAAATAGTATAACTGTGCTAATATGTTTTGAATCCTATGCTTGCAATTTTTAGGGGTTACATTTCTAAACAACATAGTAAGTCTAAGTAGGGAATCTCAGTCAAATGTCAGGCTTCTTGTCTGTAAGGTATTTCCACTCTTAAGTGTAGTGCAGAATGTCACTGTCATTCCAATTAGTGCAGCTGATTGGTAGTAAATTTTTTTGTTTGACATTCTACAATATTTTTGCTTCAAGCCAAGCGTTTTATACACGATACAGAAGCAGCACATAATCACAACAGACATTAAGGCTAATGGCAGAAGGGACCTCTAAGAATGTGTAAAATGGAAGAAACTGGCTTTCTAATTTTTGCAGTGTTTCAGCTTTATTTGTTATAACAATATTAAAAGATATTTTAAGAGAATACAGAGATTTAAACCATGCCATATACCTTCATATTTTCCTGGTTTACTGGACAATAATGTTATTCTTACAACTTTTACACATAAGGACATGCATTTTAAACACATAACTGTACCTTCTTTGCTTGGCTAGAAAATTAGGAAGATAAAATTTACTGTAAGATTCTTAATGTGAGTCCCTCTGTTCTTAACTTGCTTCTGAATTGGTCTTGTAAGGCTTTGGGATCCCAAGATGTGTCACCACAGTGGAGTAGCTCTCCTTCACTGTATGGATTCGTTAGCTTATGTGCTGAATTCATCATACCGACTGGAGAACAGTCGCTGGGAGAGAAACATCTGTACAATAGTCTTGATCCTTAGGCTGTGAGGCATTTGCAGGTGACTTGCTTTGTTCATGGATAAAGGCGCAGGAAGAGAATCCTGAATGCTGGACAGATGATGTTTGTCTTCATTTTTATCTTCTCCTTACTGGCATGCAGAGTCTTTATCTGACTATCTGATAGTGGGTCAAATCATCAACCATCAAATATACCTTTGGTGCCTTGTGGGAAAATATTCAGTGAGGAATTTGAGAATCCCAGTGGTTTGCAGAGACATTTGCAAGCTTGTTTGCCATTGTAGGCCGTGCAAATTAGGCATAAGAGATCTTGGCAAGGCACTGAGGAAGGAATGGCAGAAGAGGAGGAAGCCTCCATCAACACTGCCTGTGTTTATGTAAATAGACTTTTCTCTCTCTACCTGTCAGTCAGACATCCTCCATGAGATTCACGTAAGAAACATTTATGCATGCCTAACTTAACATTTTACCTTGCTACAGTGAGCTCGTATTGAAAAATAAAGCTCCGATATTCCATTTGATATCAGTGCTATGCAGTAGTATCAGGAGAGGATAGTTGCTGAACCAGAGAAACTCCTCAAGCAAATAAAGAGTTTTTCTTCCCACATTGACACATCAGTGTAATTAAACTGATAATGGGACAACTGTCAAATTTTCATCTGCATGACAGCTTTCTTGGGATCCCTTTCAGGCACAATCCTGGGTACCATTTCCATCGTGGTGAGCCAGGAAGCTTTAGGAATTCCTTGGTAAGAGAAAATGTTTTGGAGCGGAATGATAGCAAACATTTTGACTCTAAGGGATGTGAGAAAAGAAGGATATTATATATTGAGAATATTTATTTTGAAGTATTTGTAAAAGTAATTCCAGAAAAAGCCCCTTCTTATGTCTTGAAGTGAATGTCACAGAAGGAAATTTTCAGAGGATAGATTCAAATCTCTTCAAATGTTTCCTGTAATATTATATGTTACACTGGTATTTGGGGAATTATTATTTTTGTTTTCACTTAGAGTGTCTTTCAGAACTTGATGCTGCTATCCGCATTTTCAGCCGATAACATGACATTCTCAGACATCATTTCTCGGAGATCCAGCGATGACCAGAATTTAAACCACCATCACGTTGAAATATTGACAAACCACAGTTGTATCAAGTCCACCATCACTTCCCTTTTCTCAAATGTGCAAACCAAACTGTGGAGCTCTGAAAACCACAACAGACTGGTCCTTTAAGAGACTCAGATCAAATTAGAACCCCGAAAAGGTTCTCATAGTTTAAAATTAGCTTTAATAAATTCCTGAATAGAAGAAAAAGAATCTTGAATGAGGAGTTAATCCTTAGAGCCAGGAGGGAGCTTAGTCAGGAAGCCAAGTCTAAGAACATGAAGGTGTGTGTTCACATAGGTTGTACACAAACATAGTGGCTGTACGCAGCGTTAGCAAGCTCCGGTGAAAGCAATAGTGATTCTCTGAGAGAGATGTATACGCGGGTCTGGGATTTCACTGCCACGCCTTTCACGTTTGCTTTCATGAGCCTTAGGTATCTTAATGCCTGTTCGTACTTTGTTGTTAACTCTGAGGCGGAAAAATGGGCAGTAGTGTCCTGACTGTAGAATTACTCTGAGTGGCAGATATCATTAAGCCTGATATCAGCCTTACTGGGTGTCATCAGGAGAATGCTGTGAGTAGTCAAACTTTGCTTGAGGACACAGTGCTATGACTGCACTGTTCTTACCGCGCTCGGCTGCATTGGAAGCCCTTGCCAATACGTCTTCACCAGATCTGCCTCAAAACTCTTGAGCTCCCTAAGTGACCGGTGAAAAAAATACCGGTTTCTTTGGATCCTACAGACATTTGTAGACATGATCCTACAGATCTTTGCTGAGAGTGTTTGGCCAAGCAATACACAGGCCATCTAAGATGACTGTAATATGCTTGTAAGTGTATAGAGAAGGCTGTCAACATGCAGATATTAAACCATGTCATGTCTGAGTCTTGCTTTCAGGCAAGGCTAATATCTGCATAGCAGTGGCAACATGAATGCGTGCTGTAAGAGCAGTAAGGGTTCTATGGTCGCTTGCTAGAGATGTTTTTATGTTGCTTGCATTGTTTTTGTTTGCCCTCCATTTCATGGGGGTGAAGTTGGTCTGAGGCTGGGGAAGTGCCTGAGCTGTGGAGCACAGCTGAGTGCGATTTGCACAGTGTAGTGTTACTGTTACTACCATACAGGTGACATAAATTTGTTCAACAGTGCCAGTAGACTCCAGTGAAAGTGAGAGATCTCAGGCAGACAAGTAATTATCGTTCTGGGAGAAGGAAGAGTTCCCTGTCTGGTGGAACCCAGCACTACGTGAGTTATGGCTTCTGTCGGTCCCTCTAACTGAAACAGGTATGACTTGGAAGACCCAGCAGGGGCACTGGGAGATTAAAACAAACAAAACCCTTCTTTATACAGCTGTTTCATAGCTTTTAATAGAAATGATATGTGGATGGTGCAAAGCCGCACCAGGAGCTGCTGTAATAGGGATGATAATAATAATATATTCAGCAGATGAACTTAACATGTTACACAAAGTATGCATGCTCCTTTGTGATTTTATGCTATACTTTTATGGACTTTTCCATAAGGATATGTATTAAGTCTGGTATATTAAATATATGTCTAATTACTTGTATTTTTAGTGCATGTTGACAGAATTTATTCCAGCAGCTCTACTTACTCATGTAGGAGAGAAGATACTCTATTATCCACTGCATGCAAAGTCTACATCTGGTTTTGTTCCATTCCGCTGCCACATAGCTTTAGTATTGTGAGTAGGAGTTACTTCATTCTGTCAGAACACATAATCATCCCAGGTTAATTCAGAACTTTCCTTCTTTCTCCCAGCATTACCCTTTTACATTCATTGCTTCCTTTGTTTTGGGTCACTGGGCCAGGCTTACTGTCTTGTTATCAGAGCTTTACAGTTCACAGTCTGAAACCCCTCCAGTTCTTAACAGATGTTGCAGACAAGAGATATTTAACCACTAGTGCTGCACTGGTAAACAGAGCCATCGTGGCAGAAGGTGAAGAATTGCATTCAGAAATAGAAATGACACAGTAAGATATTTTACTAAGGCTTATCTTACGATTATTTGATGTTTAGAAAAACTGCAGTGCACCTCTCCGTTGTTTGCCTTCAGTTATCTCTGGGATTTCAGTCGCACTGCTTTTAGAGGCTCTAACCAGTTGCAGCAAATAACTAATATTGCTCTAAATACTGTATTCTCCAGTAGCACTCTTCTTTCACAAAATTGTGTATCAGGTCCTGATCATCAGTCCAAACAAAATGATGGTGCCTATAAAGCCCCTGGGCTTTTGGTCTAATACAGGCTTTATCCAACTAAGTCTCTTTTGTAGAGGATGACTCCAAACCTTGACATCAGACCTGATGCCCACTAAATCTGTGGGGAAGTTGATGAGTCCAAAATCCAGGGAGAATTTATGGCTGAGACTGTTTCTAATAATAGGACAAGAGACCCATTGTTTCTGTATAAATAAATGTGTCAACACGCTTTTGTCTAACTTCATCAAAAACAGTGGTAGGAGCTCCTTCCCAAGGGATGCAAGAAGTCCAAAGCAATTCATCTTCTCTTGACATTGTCAGTTGTTCACTGAACTTCTCTTTTATCATCCTAGCCCCTGTATTATTTTATTTTTTAATCATTGTAGCTTAAATGCCTGAAATTTGATTTTGTGGGCAAATGTTTAGAAGTAAGGATAGGTAGAGAGAAAGGAACTAAGATGTCAACCAGTTTTTGTAATCATTCCTGTATAACATTTTCCAGCCAGGTGTCTGTTTCTCTGCTTAGAATGTTCAGCAAGGGATGTTCACCACATGTTTCTAAAACGTTTAGCCAAGTTAGTAGAGCCTGTGGACCATTAATAAAATGTAAGTAAATGGTAGTAATAAGGATCATTCAGAGATGACCTTCCCTGCTGGCAGAGCTTAGCTATTCATAATCTTCTGGTAAACACAAATGATGAAACAGAGGAAAATGATATATGAGAAACAGGTGTAGCATCTGGGGAGCGCTGTACTCTTGAGCTGTTTGACATGCTCCTTACATCTGCATTTAATAGAAGAGTAGAAATTATTACTTATCTTGGCAAATTGGATATGAGACGTAATTAGAACTGTATCCCCTTGAAATTTCATGAGCTTGTAAAATGACTGACAGAATTTTACGTTTCCAGTTCATATGTTCAAATATAGTTGAGAATTGCCATCACCATTTCAGGGGGCTCATCTGTACAAACTAGAAAATATCATCACCTTCAGGATCCAGTTAGATTTGGACTCATTGCTCTTTACCAGTGCTGCTTTCTGATGGATAAATAGGCCAGCAAGTGGGACACAGCCTGAGATGCAAGAGACCTCAGTTTGCTGCTGTGCTGTAACCTTGTCTGTGACCTTAGAGCTGGATACACAGACTATCTTGGTGTGTTGTATCCCGATGATGCGAGAACAATGCTCCTGTGCAGTGAAGGGAATTAGGAAGTGGAATTTACAATAGTCAGCACAACGAAGGGGCACCACCCACACTAATCAATAGGAAATGATGAAGAGGAGGATGTATATTAAAACTTAAATTCCTTGTCAGTTTTAGAGTCTAATCCTGGTTTGAGGTTGTATATCTTAGATCAGAATCTTATCTGGAGTTGAGCAACTGTGTCATATGTCTCAATAATCATCACTATTTTCTCTTAATACACGTCTAGAGAAAGATGTGTTTCTGCTTCCTGCTATCTCCTTTCATATAATAACTTTGTGACCCTATCATTTTCTTGAGTGGTGGAAATAATCTTCCCAGAAGCAGGTGGTAGCATTATACTGGCTTTGTGTTTGCATTCCTCTGTAGCACTGTAGGCTCATGTTCATGTTTCTTACTCCATGGAATATATTTATTCAGCACTTTTTTTTTTCCTCTGTAAAATATACAGACAATGCTTTCAACAGTTGAACCACTGTATTACAAGAAGCCCTAACCAACTGCTTTTACTCTGGCAAGCTGCTCTGCTTGCTGTGTTTCATGCAGAGCATGATAATGCATGTAAAGTACGGCCAGGAAAAGCCCACTGGGACGCGTTACATAGAAGGGACAGACAGCCGGAATGGGTTTAGTTGCGACACCTGTGCTGAGCCTCTCAGCCTGGTAAGAGGCAGTCCCACGTGTGTGGTCCTCTCAAGTATGAGGAAATGTAGAATTTTACACGCTGTAGACATTACAGTGATTACCAGTGTTATGAAGATAAATAGAATAAAAGTTGTAAATTTTAAATAGATGAACTATGGCAAATTTGGTTTCTACTTGTGATACCTTTACAGTCAAGGAAAACAGAGCTTGTGCCATTGTGACAGTGTTGTATCTGCTCTGTGGATAGTTTCAGACTCTAGTGCATTTACCCTGGCACCTTTCACAATTGTCTTCTATAGGAAAAATTGTGAAATTTGACTACATTTCCTGAGGTTGTTCTTGGCCTCCTATTTCAGTGTTCATTATAGCACCTTTAGAAAAAGGATGGAGGAAAAAAAGAAAGCATTTACTGCTTGTCCTGACCATTCTGAGTAAAGTATGAGCAGTCACGGAAAGGACATGTTTTGCCCACTGTTCATTTTCCAGTTCTGTGTCTATTGTTCCACTGAATCCTTAATGCCAAAGCTTCATATGCTTATCTGTACACAATCTTCTTTCATCTTCATCATTAAAATGACAGTAGTTACACAAAAATTGAATGCGTGACCTCTAAGTCTTTGCCCCAGTAAGTATACCAGAGAAAGGCTGGTTATGCTCTAATCCGCTGTCATCAAAGTTACAAAGATTCAGTTCCTCCAATTCAGAGACAGTGATTCACACCAGAAAAAAGGTGCAGATAATTACCATTTATTACCTGCAATACAAATCAGGTCTGCATCCTCTATCTGTGTTGTCATGAAAAATAACCACTACTCAGTGGAGCAAAAGGTGATGACCCACTGGCTAATGAAGTGTCAAAAGAATGCCAGGAGAAAGGATTGACTTTCAAAGTCCATGAAATGTACAGGGGAACATAAAATGGTAAATATTTTATTTGTTTTCCAAGATTAACACTATTTTGGTTTCTTATTTTTTTTTACTTGCTGTTGTTAATTCAATACTGCAGAATAGGCTCTATCTAAACCAAACGTTTTTGTTGAAAACTTAAAAATAAAGGCAAGCCCCCATACTGTTCAAAGAGAGAGCTCTTCTACTTTTCCTGCTTCTGTGAGATAACAAGTTTCAGATGGAGCTGACTATCTTATGGATGAAGTAAGACAGCACCGCTTCTGTGAAATCATCCCACAGACTTTGACAGTCTATAGTATTACTGCTGATGCTTCACCACAAAAATCTAGTTCTGCTTTGCTTTGTCTGGAAGGGAATGGAGTTTTTTGCACAAGAATCAGGAATAAATGTCACTCTGAGCACTTATCGGGCAAATGGCTACATCTATATTTAAAATTTTGACGTAGATATAACTGGGTCTAATCAATCACTAATAGTTTTGAACTTAAACATACATGAAAACTAGTAAAATGCTGTTCTTTAAGATATTTCTCTAGTATAGCAGCTTCCATCTAAATTATTCCAAGAGAAGCTATAGTGTCACCAGTCAACTTCTAAGCTACTTTTCAAAAATACAAAAGCATGAAAGTTCATTGGCTTTAGCTTGAAACTATTTCTAGTAGCTGTTGCAAAAGTTTGTTTGTCTACATGACAATATACTACTTTGGTTGCTAACTTGCATCAGCTGGCACATAATGAGATCAAGTAACAGCTCAGCCTTAAGCTGTCTGTCAGCATATTAGCTCTTCTGTCATGGAATAGGAACTAGCAGAGCAGCTTGGATAAATCAGCTTTCGCAGTTGTCATTTCCTGATATATGGGGACTTTATGTTAGACATATATTGTCTAGATTAGGCACGGATTGATAGCTGTGCTCTCCAGGAATGATGAAGAAATATCAGAGATGATCATTACCCACACAGTCAGCTTCTTCCGGCCACTCACTGCTTCTTGTTCCGTGGGAATAACTCTTACCCACCTCCTTCCGTACAGCTGAGCTCGTGTGAGCAGCAGTGAAAAATGACATCTGCAAGTGCTTTGTAACGGAGCTGAGCAGCTGGCAGAACTGGGTTCCTCAGAGCGCTGCATTGATTGGACACAGTTTCTTACAAGGTTTAAGGAAATAAGAAGGCAACATCAGACTTCATTCAATGGGAAGTTTGTAGAAGGAAAGGGTAAAATACAAACAAACAAACGAACTAATAAAATTCAGTCTGTCCAAAGCAGTGTGAAATGCTGAACTGTGTCAGAGGGCTAGAGCAAAGGTTAAAGCTGGAATCTACAATGTTGTACAAATCTTATCCCCAATTTCAATCCCAGTGCATATCAGAGTGAATCGAAGCTGCTGTAATTTAAATGGTGGCAGTCATACACAATGGAGTATGAAGACCTCTTTTTTTGTGGTTAGTTCTGCCTGGCAGGGTTACACAGCTTACAGGAGTGCTGCATGACTCGGGAAACCAGCTAACCATCAGGCAACAGCACAACAGAATCTCATCCAGTAATCATATGAGCTACGACATATGGGTTCTTTTTGAAATTTTCATAACTTTTCTACTACATTGCTTCATTTTTTTGTAGAAAAGACAGAGAAAAAGGTTGTGTTAAATGTAATATTGTCACATTCTGGTTTATCTTGGTCCATCACGCTGGATCTTGTAATGTCTTCCTTTCCAGCTATCCTCCCTTTAAACCCTCCTGTCAGAAAAGCTAGAATTAAACTATTTCTGTTCTTTTAACCATATAATGAAGGGAACAAAGACCACTGGCAGGTTTTTCTGCAGTGAAATGGGCTAATGGTATAGCCTTCCTAATCATGCAGCTATGTGCCAGATGACTAATGCTGTGGCCATAATATTTCATAGTATTTTTCTCATAACAGCTTTTCCATTCCTTGTACAGTTGTTGGAACACATGGGGTGGGGGAAACAACCCTGAAGAAAGGTTCTCTCTATCTGCTCCTGGCATATAATGTGATTGCAAGAGTCTCCACAAAACTTAAGGTGGCATTTCTGGGCACAAAATGTTTCCATTCTGGCCTAAGATGGTGTTTAGAGAACAGCAAAGAAGCTGTTGTGACCCCAACCTTAGCAAATGGCTGTCTTACGAAGTCTGAGGATGAGCTGAAGATGTGATAGCTCACTGGCCATACTTAGCTTTTGAAGCTGCAGAAGTTTGTGGTGGAAACTCGGGGATTTAGGATGCACTGCAATACATTCCATTTGTTTGTGAAAGAAAAACATGAGCTTTTGGTCCAAAACTGTATGTGATGAGGAAACAGAATAGCAGTGAGTCTGACTGGCAGGTTTCAGCATGATTAAACAAGTAAACAGCACTGAATGGAAGAACCTGTACCTCTTGCATGCTATTCTCTGCATTAGGTGCTGTTAAGAGCAAACCCATGACACACAAATTAAAACAGACTATTGGTGTAGGTTAATTTTATTCAACAGTAATATGCATCCCCTAAATGAAAAAAAATACTGGTCTTTCTATTACTCTTACATTGTTAGGAACTGGATTATGTAGATTAGGGGTTAGTTTTCTCTTCCTCTGAATTTTTGAGATAGTTTTTACAACCAGTTTTAGAACAGTGAATAAACATACTCAAACGTGGCATTTGAGTAGCTGACTGTGCTGTACAGCATTTTCCTTCCTTACAAAAGTCTTGAGTATAGACAGAAACATACTTAATAAAAAAAAAAAATTAAGCTAGTAATTACATGAAAGTCTGCACCCTACACCATTCTTGCCTGCCTATATTCTCTTTTCATTCCTATGGGACCAGAAACTGCCAGACGGAAGCTGTCCCTGTTTTTTAGAACACTGGCTCAGGTAAAAACGGTCCTTACACATAGATCACTGACTCTAAGAAAAAGCTGATTTCATAGCTGTTCACAAGAATCCTTTGATTTTTAAATGCTGGGTTTCCATGTGAGATATCTAAAGTATGAATATTTCCACCAGTGATAAAAGATGAATAAGCTTTCCCCAGAAGCATCTCCCAAACCCATTCCAATATGTCAATCTAGAGCTTTGCTCAGCAAAGCCTGCCGTTCATGCCAAAGTGTGATCTGGTTTTGAGATGTGACATATGGGCACGGAGATTAAACCTCCGAATTTATCACTTACAAATTAAGCTAGGATTGAACATCAGACACATCAGTTTTTTTGCCGACATCATAAATTGGAACAGATTTTTTTTATGGTATTCTGACAAAGCACAAATATAAGAGTCAAACAAAAATTGTAAAAAAGTAATACAAGAAATAAAATACTGTAGGAGCTGAAACTGAAACTGGTGGGAATGGATAGGAGCCTCTTTTATACTTGTCTAAGAATGAAATAATACTATCTTGCAATTTGTATGGCAATGTACTGGAGAAAAATAGAGAAGATAATCTTTAACTTAAAATGATAAGATTCCCGACCCCATTTCTTCAAATGCTTGATGTTCTCTGTCTTGGAGCTATCTTTTTTTTTTTTTTTTTTTTTTAGTGCAGATGTGAATGGGGTAAAAATCTTATTTCAACCCATTACTACTACTTTTTCACTGCTCATCTGAAAACACTTTGAAAATCTGAACTCCCACGTGGAGGCCCCAATATTGCAGGGCACTTACCCGTGTGCCAGGCTTTAAGCACACATAAGCACTTTTGGCTTTAATACTAAAGGCCAACAGTAAACGAGAGATTTTTGACCCCAGTTACCACCTTTATACTACCAATGGGACCCTACTTCATGGTCTTCACAGAAGGCTTTTTAGCATCTGCTTAGAAGCAGAGGATAGCTTATATATTGCAGTTTCAAGTGGGATTTTTATGTTTGTTTACCTAATTTCCGCTAAGCCTCTGAAAGAAAAGGAACATATGGACGCTATATATAGGAATTATTTCTCTCAAAATCAAGTGCAGCTACCTGTGGGACTCAACAAAACAGCTGTTTAAAGATCACACTTGTTTTTGAACAAAAAATGAAAACATTTCAGGATCACTGTGCAGATCAGCAACACCAGTGTTTGATACAGCAATCTAGCATCACTTTGTTTTTGCAAAAGCACAGGATTCAGTTTAAACCTTTGGGATGTAAAACTGATGAAATTAAAGATCAAACTGGGGACTGATAAAGATGGACACTGATGTCTTTGTCTTAACAGGATGTGATTACAGTTGAGAGGAAACAATGAGGCACACTCCGTTGTCATGGTTCTTTTCTCTTTTTGCAAAAGCTGTGTGACACTGAAACTATGTTCAGACCCTGCCAAATAGGCTGCTTAAGCAGTTTGGGGGACCTATCAAGCTATTGTGCTTACTGCTTTGGCAATAAGTAAATCAGAGCTCAGTAAAAAGATCTGGTTAGTATAATGCTGCTGTCATGTTCCAAGTGGAAAAAGCGCCAGTAAGAGCATAGATAGTTTGGTGGGCTGAATCCTTCTAATGGTCTTACTGTAGAACCCATGCTTATTTCTCTCTCCTTCTAATGATCAGTGAAGGCAAAGCTCTTTGTTTACAGCTTCAAGAAGATTTTTTTTTTCCCCTGAGAAGCATTGGCCATGAGACCTTTTTCCAAAAGAAGCATGAGAAACGTGAAGGTGGCAGTCATCCTTGGGTTGAAGGGATCAAGTAACTTAAAATCCTGATTAGCATTTCAAGCACTTCCAGCAAAGTTTTTTAGTGTTTCCTCATCTATTTTCATCTAAATTTCAAAACAGAGGTCAAAGTTTGATAGAACTGACTTATTTAAACATGTTATTTAAATATTTTAAAGTAATTTTATGAAAGCTTCCTGAATAAAGACATCAGGAGTTACAGAGCTTAGCTGCTGTTTCTACATGTCTTTTTGTCTAAAGACACATCTGTGAATGAATATTTCTGTAATAAATGTGAAGTGACTAGTGATCACAATCCCCATAAGATCTGGTTGTAGCAACAGCTGAGAAGGCAAACTCAAGCATCAAGGAATATTTTAAAGAATGGTCACAAATCTCATCATTGATCTAGCCATAAAAAGCAAACAAAGCCAGCAGTAAGATTTCATCAGGCAGTTAATCCTCTCCTGACTGATTGTTGTCTGTGCTGCCATCTGGAACAGAGTAGCCATAGTCCTCCTGTGTCTTATGAGTAACTATACAACATTAGGGAGTATGAAATAATCTTCCTACTTGATTCTCCATTTGGCATGGATTTCAAATAGCATGATATAAACAATGCAAGAAGGTTTGCATAGAAAGCAGTGTGTTTCAAGTCTCTGTTAGGAGAACTGTGATCCCTAATATATCCAAAACGTGGTGCAACATCTATTTCCATAAGCTTTCTCTGGCTTAGCCAGCTGGTTCAGAAGAAATATATATTATTTATATATGAAGATGACAGAAACTGTAAGAGAGCATAAAAAAGTCCATTTTGATTAAGTCAGCTGATGCACAACAAAATTTTGCTAGCCGATGTGGTTTTGTAGAGGAATATCTATTTAGTTATCGAGATATCTAGAGTTCTTCACAGACATATTTTAAATATTTAACCATGCCATTAAGTCTTATTAACATTATGTTTTTATTTTTAATTTTAAAAATTCACAAGTCTTCCCAAGTCTTTCATCTTGATGAAGCTATATATTTGTCTTAATAAACATTCTGTGAATATTTAATGTTAAAAAAATAAAATATACATATGTTTTCCCTTTTGGTAAGAGCTTCATGGAGATAATACTGAAGTTGCTATTTTGTGTATGAGCTAATGTGTAGTTTTTCTACAAGCCAAATAGTTCATTACTATTTGTACAGAAAAATGGTTATAACAGTGATTTTTGGAATCTGTTTCACAGTTATCTGAAGATGTTGGGGTGGCTTGGATTCCTGAATGAACTGTATTTGTGATTTAGGAAAAAGTGATTCTCACTGAAAATTTGGTAAGAATGTCTTCCCTTAAGATCAAGAGGGTGTTTGAAGCAGATCAAGTGGATATGCTTGGATACTCATATGTGGATGGGAACTTCCTTCTAGGGATGGCTCAATGATAATATAACATAGCAACAGTGTACCTGGATACTCTTTGCTGCTTCTCAGAACCGTGTCTCTCTATGGCATTGTTGAAAGACAGTTTTCACAAGAGGTGGAGAGAGATAGTTCAGACTTGTGCAGTTCCATAATATTTAGAAGAAAAGTTTGCAGAGCCATCAGATAGTAGCTGTATCTCCCTGCCTTGTAAAAACTTGCCTTCTCTATAATGAGGCTTGGCAACAGCGAGCCTGTTGCAGCCTCTGTTTCTCACTGGATTTGAGAACAGCAGACAGTTACTTTGTTGTTCATACATCGACCTTATGGTCAACCATCTAGGCTGAGGCTGCTTTTTGTACCCAGAAGAGAATGCCTGGTACACTGAGTCTTTAATGGAAGAAACAGCTTTCTGATTTTATCCTCATTTCTCTGATATCAGTGTGATATAACGCTGGATACTGCCCTTGCCTAATTCTTTTTGATGCCTTTCTTCTGTAGTCAGCGTCAGGAGCTTGGATGTTCCAGATGATGAACTTGTGCAGTGGTCACTTGTGCGTTTGCATATATAGAACTAAAGAAATACAAACATACAGCATAGAAGTATATAGTATATATAGTATTTGCAATCCAGGAGGCAGAGATAGCATGTGCATGCCAATTATTTTCACTCCTGTGTACTTAATGGTGCATTTTCCCACTACCATCTTATGGTCATATACCATCTTGATGTATAATGGGAAAATAAAAAGAACAGATAAAATCTTCAGTTAATGAATCATGTTTATCAGTTCAGTAATTGTTTTCATATTAAATGTTCCTTTTATTTGCTTGTGTTTAAACAATATTTAAATATTGTGAAAGATTATGAGATGCGAAAAGTGGGGTGTTCTTCACACCCATTTTTTACTGCTAGAACATTACCAGCAAAGCAAAGAATTCATTTCAGTGGTACGTAGCTTAATGTATTTTTCTTCAAGTAAAAGAAACGTCTTAAGTATGCTGCTTGCCATCTACAGAAGGGTTTGTAATTTATAAAGGTTACCTTCAAAATAAATAAAACCTAACATGCCAACTTATTCTGGCAGTAATTTTTCTCCTCAGAGCACCCCAGCTACTCTCTGTCTATTACAATATGTAGCTCAAAATATGTTTCCTTCCCATCTGAGTGCTGGGTATCATTTCAAGCCCATTAGGTCAGACCTGAAGAGTGATTGTTCAGAACTCTTGAAGCTCTTAAGAAAAATTACTATTTTGGTCACATTAAGACTTTTGCCTCTCCCCCTTTCCATCTGTTTTTAGATGCCTGGATGCTCAAATATCCATGTAGGAAGGTGTTAAAGAAATGCTCATCAGTGTGTTTTGAAGTAAAGGAACAAATGTCTTTACGAATGAATGCTCACTCTGATATGTTCAGACTTCCAGAGCAGTGACATTTCTGAAAGGTTTGTGTTTCTCATTCAATGCTATGTTTCCCAAGCACAGTTGTGGGTTTTGAAGGCTTTACTTCCAGGATGCAATTTTTAATTAATATAATTTAACATAAGCTTTTCTTATGAGTCAATTATTCTGCTGTTTCTGAAACGTGAGGAAATAGGATGTTATTTTTAATGGGTATGGAGATATGATCCATGCTTTCTGGTAAGATTTCCTAAGTCTGGAGTGGATATGTGTTGCTGGAATGTGCCGTTTGGGCTTTTCCTTTTGTCTTACAGATTACAAAGAACAAGCTTTCTTTTCAACATTAATTAATTGATGTGGTTTAGGTTTCTTTTCATTCATGAAGCTATAGCAGTGAAGCAGAATGTACTAAGGCCATTCTTAAAAACCAGTTATGACATATCAAGACTGAAATAATATAATAACTATAGGAATCCTATAGTATTTAATAATAGGCACCTTGAGATGGAATTAAATTTTTAATTACTTCAGTTCATTACATTAAATTCACTCATCGACTCGAATATCATACAATTTACAGTTTTATAGACATGTATCACAGTTGTAATCACAAATATATAGACAAAACTATATATCTTATACATAGAATTGTTAAGATATTTTTCTAAGAAAAAAGTTATTTACAAAAAAAGCATTTCTGTGAAAACAGAAATGTTCATTTTGATAAGTAACTAAAACAAGCTAAAATAAATGTTGTAGATATTGATATTTTTATTTGAAATTAGTGACAGATTTAATGTAGGTAATGTTGAAATACCTAATTCCCAGAAGGTGTTCTTTGGTTCATCTAGCTTCAGTTTTTTGATTTTGTTTGGTTTTTTTTTTTTTTTCTGTTATCTATTTGAATATGAATATTAGTATGGGAACCTTTTAATAGCTCAATGTTGTTAAGATTTTCAGATTTTTCTCAGATTTCCAGGCATTTCTTTAAAATATGAAACTGACATTGAATTCCATTCTAATCTAAAGTAAATATTAACTGGAATTTTTCCCTTTTGCCATTGAACTTGACTAATATCTGATACAACCTCATTAACACACTCAGAATTTAATTTTGTGTACAAATTAAACTCACTATTTGAGCAATGGAGTTGACTTTTTTGTGTGTGTGTGTGTGTGTGCAAGTACATTAACAGTTTGGTTTGCTGGAGGTTGCTTACATATATTCAAGTTGAAAAGTTCTAACGACTACCAAAGACTTTTTGTTTAAATTCATTTGGATATAATTTCATCTGATTGCCACAAAATTTAGTAAATTCCAAGTACAAAACCAAATTTTTTTTCTGGTTCTGATGTCTTGTCAACACATGCTCATGACAGCTTGTGATGGCAAGCCTTAGTTTGCCCATAGGAAGCATTTTTCTCTTCTGATAATAAA
Organism: Pterocles gutturalis; assembly: GCF_000699245.1. NCBI lineage: Eukaryota > Metazoa > Chordata > Aves > Pterocliformes > Pteroclidae > Pterocles > Pterocles gutturalis. The sequence goes on along the minus strand of NW_010097694.1, from coordinate 160,717 downwards.
CTGCCATTCTGTGGAATGTATCTAGGAACCTTAATGAGAAGCATGAATTTGAACATAAGGCAATTTTTACGCTGCTAAATGTGAAATCATAATGTTTTTGCTACTTTAACCAAGCTTATTTCACAGCCTGATTTATCATGGCACAGAAAAAAAAATGAGAAAAAAACATGAGATACTGAGTCATTGAGGTGAATAAATCTTTAAAGTCTTACCACTGCTGTTAATTTAAAAAATCTGCCTAAACCTTTTCTCTGTCGAACACTTTTTTGTATGTTCTGTATAAAAATAGCGGCTGTTCTTTCTCAAAACTTGATTTGGTTTTCTTTTAATGACTGGTTTGTGATGGTGTTTTAAAAGTCGGTTCTGCACCACTCAAAGGTGGGAAGAAAGGCAAGTAAAGGGAGCAGAGCTGTGCTCAGATTGCTCTGTAGATATTTCAGATGCTTGGCTCTGTTTCTCATACAGAACAGACAGAAAACCCAGGCCTCCAGCTGGATGAGGAATTGGTAGTTGAAAAGTCTGCTTGGTGGTCAACCATGGAAACTAATTACCATTTAGTCCTACCAGTGGTACCTATGCAAAAAGTTTTTGACACAAGGTAAAGTTTCTTTGACTGGCTGAGTGTTTTCAGTGAACTAAGTGGAAAGGCATGATTAGCTAAACACTTCAAGAGGGAAGCATCAGATCTCCTCAGAGGAATCAGTTCGGATAAGCATCAGAGAATTTACAAAGTCACCTTTGTTGGCAAAAAGAGAAAAACAGCATTCTAAAAAGTTCTTCCTGTTGAAAACATTGAGTTTGGGTAGCCAGGGTTTTCAGCTAACTTAAATTGCTTTTTTTTTTTTTTTTTTTATAATTGAAAAACACACCGGAGGAGTTAATTTGAAGTAGATTTTCTGCTGTAGTCCTCCATCAGGTTGAAGATTTAACTCCTTACTCGGGCAATACGGAGCATGACCATCCCATCCCACATAAATTAAGATCAGCAGTAGCAACAGTGAACAGAACATCTGTCCCAGGCTTATGCCAGAACAAAACTCCTTTTCTGAAGAGGAAAAAGTTTTACTAGTGTGAACTGGGAATTCTTTTAGGGTACATGTGATGAGACAAGCAGGGAGGTTCTTTTTCATTTTCAGAGAACTAGCAGTGAGATTCCCGTACATTTTCAGAGAAATGGTGAGTTGTAGAATACTCTGCCCTCCCTGTGCCCTATTTCTTCTCTGCCTTTAAAACTCTAGATGTAAGTAACACAGATTCAGGTCAGCGGAGCGCAGAACGTGGCTGCCTATGGCAGAGTTTGGCCCAGAACATGAGATTTCCATTCTCACCTCTCCGATAGTGGAGAGGAAGGTAGACAGTTGATAAAGCCTATAACTTTATATGTGGGGTTTTTTAGGTATTGTTAGTAATTTTGCTACAAATGTCTTGAATTAAATGAGATTACAGCAAAAGTCCATTCTAATTTAATCAAATTAAATGTAATTAGATTTTTATTAATTTTTTGCTATGTCAAATTTATTACCTTTAGGAGGATTTGTAATGTAGCATAAATTGTAGCTCATAATAAGAAGTCAGAGTAATATTGAGTTTTTATTTTATTAGACATTACAATTCTGAGTGATTAATTTCTTATTTAAAAAGATTTGTTTCTTGACTTGACAAGTCAGCATTTATGAACAAAACTTTTCAATTTAGTTACCATCACATCACTCTCTAAATTAATAAACTTAGGGTTTTATTATGAACAACATTGGTGCTAATTTCAGTCCTATGGCACAAATTTTTAGAAAGCTGGCACAAAACCAGATAGAGATCCAGTGAATGTATGAACATTTTTCCTGTATTTGTGTTGTTAATTGAACAAATTTCCATGCTTTTTTGCTATATATGCTGATCAGCTTAAAAAAAAAGACAACCCACCTGTAACTGTCCCACCCATGATCCCATGAGATGAATTTCAATTAAAACAAATTTAGGCCATTGCAAAATGCTGGTGATCAAACCAGCTTGTGTGTTACTCTTTTCAGTGACTGCCATAGGAGATGTGATTTTGGCGCGCTGGAGGGATTATCTGCTGAGCATTTCAGGCCTCCGCTGTGCTGTTCCCCACCCTCTTTTTGGGTGAGAAAGACCTTTCACCATATTTCACGTCACCTTCAGTGAACCAGAGCCTCTCCCTTTCATTTCTTCTGATGCTTCTCCTGTACAATCTGAGTGAAGCAGACCTTTGCCGTAATTCAACATTCTCATTTCCAGCTGTTAGTGTGATGCTGACCATTGATTTGACTCTAGTTGAGTTATCAAAGACAACAGATTCCCAGTGATGACTTTAGCTTATTTCTAGAACAGGAAATAATATTTTTACTGATATTCCTCTGTAAACTTCTTAACTCACTGTAAAATACTCTCAAAATTGGATTCATCAGCTCTTGCTAGTCAACAGATTACTGCAGATGAAAAATAGATGTTCCACGCTACCAGAGTTGCTTCTTTTGCTGTTATTTATTTCCTGCTATGTTCAGCAGCCTCTTCTTTTACCTCGTCCTCAGACTGGCCCTGCTTCCAAGCGGCTGGTCTGTGCAGTCTTTTCAGTTTATGATGAAAAGCAAACAATTGACAAGCTGCAGTAAGTAGCACAAATTCATCATCCGTTTCTCCATTTCGTGAACGTCCTGCATTTTTGAAACTGTTTTCATTGCTTTTGGAGCCTGGAGACTGCTGAAGTAATAATAACTTACCCTAGGAGCAGATTTCTTAGTAAACACTATACCCTTGTGAAGAAATAGCTATTATTACGTTCTAAAGGAAACCAAGGACACAGGTTTCATGGTAGGTCTGAGGTTTGGTGGTTTGCTTTTTTTTTTTTTTTTGGTTCCAAAATATTTTTTCTTTATTAAAAGAAACTGAAAATTTTGGGGTTTTTTATTAATCCATTCTAGCATACAACCAGTGTGATTTACCATTTCTGAGTAACCTTTTATGAAATTGAGAGCATCTAGAGATGTGTTTGTTGTTAACTAGATGCTTCGTAATGCACCTTGCCTCTCTGTATATCACAAGACAGAATTACTGTCTACTGAGGAGTAGAACTCTCACCTGTGTTTTAAAAGTCACAGATTTTTGTAAGGAAGAAACTCAAAGCTTACTTTGGAATTTATGTCTGTATCCTTCCCTGTAGGTTAAAGTATTCACAATCTGTAGCAACTGAAGATCTGAGAGAAGCATTTCTATTTTGATACCTACCCAGCAGAACATAGCTCTGGGAATTTTATGCATTTTGGGTATTTACACTACATATAAAAATAAGTGAAATAGAATCAATATTTATGAAAAATTACATTTTGTCTATAAATATTAGTGGAAGAGTTTAAATATTTGGTTTCACACTGCTCAAGCTAGTCCACACAGTACCAGAAATTAGTGCAGAAGTGGCTGATGGCACATAAATCAATGCATTTTAGGCATCCCTAATCGCATCTACCTCTTTTCATGTAATTGGACATCGATGGAATGTACCCCAAATTTCTTCCCAAAGCTAAGATATTAATCTGTAAAGGGAGGGATCCTGCACTTCCTACAGTGACTAAACGTTAAATGGCTACAGTAAATAACTGCTTTTTAGACAATTGGTATCACTATGGAAATGACAACTTATTGCTGCACATTTCACGGTGTGCTGCATTTTGAATCCTTCTGAATAAAACGCTGCTGGACATTTTGCCAAGTCAAAGATCAGCTTATCAATATGGATAATTTTAAAAGCTTTGTTGAGATTGCATTTAAAAAAATGCAAGAATTTGTCAGTGATTAAATGTCAGCTGTCCTTTGGATTGAAAAGATAAAGATCCTAGTTGGTGGTAATAGCAGAGGTACTGTCTCTGGATCAATTTTCTTTGTTCACTAAATTTGATGATAGAGCATCATAAGAAAAAATTATCTGAAATAGGTTTTCTTGATAAGAAATGCAATGTATTTCTGCCTTTTTTTTATTGCAATAAGGTATTCACACACAAACAGTTAAGTAGCCTATATAATCTGTTGATGTGTGACTGAGCAGCTGAAAAGTACAGACAATGTGGGGTTATCTAGGTCTTAATTATAAGATACCTTTTACACTTCTGATCACCTGGGAAAATTCTTATATTAAGTCTAATTATGACAAGTATTCCAAACCAAAGAACCATAATCTCATTAATTCAATAAAATGTCTTTCTGTATGAGCAAACTACAAGTGAACTTTTGCACAGATCTTATTAATAATTACAATAAAGATGCAGAAAAGGTATTATAAAACTACAGATAAAAATGTCTGAAAGGTACAAAGAAAGTCACTACCTTACTTGCACGGTTTGGTTATTTTGAAAACCTAGGAAAAGATTTTAGGTGCTGAGAAGTCTGGAGAACATGGGATTCTGCTGAAGAATCTGAAAGACTTTTGGATTTTGAAGCCAAGGTGTGAGCTTATTCGCTTCCTACTGATCATGGGTTTTGACTTTGTAGTTTTTGGAGAATATAGGAAACCCATTACAGAGGGAGTTGTTGTGAGTTATTGCAAGGTTATGCCAACACACCTATTTTTGGATAGTTAACAGAGAACCAAAAAGATTAATTCAATTACAGGACATCTTGTGAGTTCTTGTCTATCAACCGAGAAAATAGTTTCAACCTGTTGGAGGAGAGAATAAAACTGGAGTCCTACCCAACAAGGTGCAGACTTGTTGCTTACCATCTTAGTAAATAAGCTCATTTTGCACTGCTATTGAGGATTGCTGGTTTCAGAGCAAATTAAATATTCTTCAATTTCATAAAAATCGACCCAGATATATTTTAGTTCCTTTTTGGGGAAAAAATATCTAGATTAATACATCCTTTCAGTGGTCCTCAGCCATAACTTCCCACTGTGCCACAACACGTGAAACAGAATTGGAATAGGGAGAGGGACCGATACTGGAGTTGTTTCTAGGGAAGCAGTTTTCTAACAGAAAATGGAGATTTCTCAGAATCAGTTTTGGGTTTCTGGAGCTGTTTCCAGGGAAGGGATTTCCTAACTGAAAATGCAGATTTTGCAGAAAAGATATGTTATGGAGAGGAAAAAAAGGATTAGTTCTGAAATTATAACTGTTAATACATTTCTCTTTTCAAGAATGCTTTGGTGCCAGAGTGTATCCTTGATTCATTGTCTGAATGGTGATTGATTGGCATTGCTTGATGTGGGTATATAATAGAACAATTGCTTCCAACATGTTTATGCCAGAACTTAATTTGTTGCTTTCCAGACCATCCAGTCAAGTTGTGTTATCTGCTCAAACACATAGCAGAAATAGAATAGACCTATAACTGAGGCATGAAGAGCTACTACTGAAGTAGTTCCTATCTTCTCTCAATGGCTGTTGAAATCCACCTTGACAGAAATTGAATCAGTTTCTGTTCTGAGACTTAAAAATTATTTGGTCTTTTTTGAAAGTGTACTATTTCTGAAAAAAGGAGAAAAGCCTGCAAGATTTTTCTTGAACTTAAGGGTTGGGGTTTTTTAATTATTTCATCTGAAAAGCAAACACCATTCAGGTGTTTTCAATTGGTATTTAAAAATCTTATTCAGAACTTGAGCATGCAACAGTCATGCTTAACAAGAGATTTGTTGCAATTTCTCTAGGAAGTAAGCTGTGTAATTCTGGCTCCCCACATTCATCTTGCAAGCTGACTGCTAGCTGAAGTTATTGTCGTGAACAACTGAAGGATAAGCAAGTGAGTGAGTTGTTTCTTGAGAGCCACTAGACTTGGACTTGGTTATTGGGGAGGGCAAAATAAAAATGTGTTCCTTCCCTCAGTCAGTACTCCCACAGGGAACAGGGAGTCTCTCCTGATCATCTAACCTGGTTTCTACTGAAGTCAGAAGATATTTCTGTAAGCTTCAGTGAACTAAAGTAAGATTTTTCAGTGTGTATTTTCCTCATTTTTTAAAAGGCTTTTAGATAAATCCTCTGAGTAATATAAGTAGCAAATTCTGTATGCTTCTGTGTTGCTTGTTTCAAAACTAGAACTGCTAAGAATTCCTATTACAGACAATAATTTTGATAACTGTTGAGATGACGTACAACAAAATGACAATGTCATAATTTTTCTTAGTCAAAAATTAATTTGTTGTTTCCACAGACGATGTTACCATATTTATTTTTTAGTAACTCTTTAATTGCTTGTGACCCTAAGAATTTCTGTCCATGCTATTGATATTCTGTGGTTTATTTCATTTTATTTCTGCAAGTCATCCTTCAGTTTCCTGTTTTGTAACATAACTCCCTATTAATTTATCACTTTTTGTATAGAGAGTACATTGTTTATCTTCATTCTTCATCTTTGTTTAGCTCCTGCAAATATCTAATTTATTTTACTGTTTATTCCTCTCCTTTTATATTTCATTCAACAATTTTATGTCAGCAACATAACATCTTTCCTTTTCCTGCATCTGAACTACTGAATATTTTCTCAAGTACTTCTGTGCTGACATTTTGTCCTAAATGTATGTTATGCTCTCTCCACATTTTTGTGCTTTTTGCTGTGTGCCCTTCAATCACAGCTTTATAGTTCACTTTATCTTTTGTGTTGTATTTTCCAACTGTAGTGCTTTTTGCTTCTACTCCTCATTTTTGTAACTATAATTATTATACAGTTGTGATGCTATCTTATTTAGCTTCCTTTATTATATTATTTCACCTGCTTTTAGTTCTCATTTTAAATTTTGGCTCTTACAAGTAATATTCTCCTCCTGTTCTAAAAGCTGAGCAGTATATTACAATTCTACCACATCTTTCCCCATCCTGCTCTTTCTGTTGCTACATCCCTTCCCCACTGTCATATCCTAGTTGATACCGTCTTGATGAATAAGTTATCAAGATTGTTCTACAAGAAATCTGTCATATGACATGTGACCTCTTTTAAATCTGAGATTTAGCTCTGAATTCTGTATTAGTACTACATGAGCTGCTCTTATGTAAATGTATAGGAACTGGTGTCTGGCAATTTCTTCTGAAGACTTCCTGTCTTTGTTCTGCTTGTCTATCCTTCTATAATTTATCACTTTTAGGACAAAGTAAATGACTTTGAAAATGATGTTTTGCCCCAATTATAGCTCGATTGAAGTCAAGTTCAAACAGATGTGCTCAATACACAAGATTGTGAGGAAGTTAGTTATTATGTATTAAGGAACAAACACACATGGACACATGAAAAAGGTGTGGAGGTTTTTTTCTCCACCTTTCTTCTTTCAGAATTAATAAAGGGTAAAAGTGTCATGTTATGATTATGATAATCATTTCTAAGTTTTTAGCTCAGCCAGGAGAAGGTAGTACTGGAAACCTCAGTTAAAAAGTTCTCTATTTTTTCAAATGTTCTACATTAAGTGAACATTTGTACTGCTTGGCTTTTATTAACACCTATCTGAAAAAACATCTTAAAGGACATCCTTTAGTAGATAAGCAGAAGACCCAGTGGTAACACAATGAATCATGTTCGTAGAGTGAAACTCTTGCAAAATGGATTCAAATCCAAGCCAGCCTTTGTGTAATAACTGAAAGGAAGGCAATACATTTGGAGTCTCTATATTTAGGCTGTTTCTAATATCATTACAGTATAAGACTGATGCTAATTAAACAGGTAAAGATTTGTTATGTCCAGATTGCAGTTCAATGCACAAAATGCAACCCTACTTCTCCCTGACAATATGTTGTCTTCATATAGTTGGAGAGGTTTAAAATTAACATCTTCTGTTATAATTTGTGTTTTACATTACTTCTATACAGTAGTTATTGAGCCAAACTGCTCTCATATTTTCAACAAAGTATCACGAGTTCTGCCTGATACATTTTAGACAGGCAAAATCCACAGAAGACGACATACTCTGGCTTCTCCTGCTTGAAATAAGCATGCTAAGAAAGGAGATTCTACACACTTCCCAAAAGGTATGGTACAAGTCATCAGTTACACAAGTGCCTTTATTCACAAAGTTAATGCATGTGTAGACCCAAACCTCGAGGTCCAATATCCTTAAATTGTGTGACTTGCAGACTAAAAGCAACAGTTATTGTAATGATGGATGGTTAGACTTTGCATTCAGAAAAATACAAAGGATTAAAATCAGGGTCTTCTGGCTTAGATTTATGACATTCTAAATGCAAGTGGGACAAGAACATTTATGCCTTCCCAAATGTAAGGCGTCTGTTGTGCTACGCTTAGGAATTCTTAAACTCAGAAGTGAATAATGGAGGGCAGATTTTAGATCTTATTCTGCAAAGAATATTTGTAAAGTATTTTCAGCGGTATGTAAGAAATAACTGCAGAGCTGGTAACTAAGTAAACTCCTAGGCTGAGAAAACACAGAACAGCAATGATTTTTATCAATTTTCAGTTGCTCTAAAGACTATACTTTAACCTTTTAACTTAAATGTAGTTAAGGCTCTAAAATTATCCCAGAGGATGTCTGAAGGCACTCAGGTGCTGTAATGATAGACACAATAAGCTCAGTGCATGTAAGGACTAAGGCAGAACTTGCAACTATTTGTTTATGATCATCCCAATTCCCACCCCCAAAATCTCTTCTTTCTTCCTATTGTTAGACTACTGTCTTATCCTTTCTGAGGTCTCTCCCTGCCCTTGTGATGCTTTCATAGATATGTTTTTGATACAGGAGCATGTAGAATTCAATTTCTTTTAATTGTGAATCCATATTACTGGATATACTCTGTGTACATGAGTATGTCTCATTATCTCAATCACTTTCCCCAAGAGAATTGTACAAGGGACACTATTCACTGTGCTCAACTAGGCAAAGCAAAGTTATCATTTCCGTACCAGAGCATTCTGGAAACATATAAATCCACCAAACAGAAAATCCAGTCTTGGACAAGCAAATCTTGTACATCTCTCAAGCAGTTTCACCTAGTTCTCTTGGAAGCATTATTCTCCTGATATATCTTGCATCAGAATAGCAGACAAATTGGTTTCATTTTAAAAAGTGTAGAGGACTGTGTGGGTCTGTCTGCATATGTCTGAGATCCAGAGAGAGAAAAGAATGGTAACAGACAGCTAATTCTTAGTTTGAACAAGCGCTTTTCCCTATGCTGAAGGAGTATGTGTAATCACAAATTGAACAATTTACAGAAAGCTTTGGAGATTTTTCAGGGAATAGGATGTATTTTGAGGAGCTGGGAAAAGAAATCTCTGTATTTTATCAGAATGTATTCAACCCTGAAGAATGACATTTCATACAGTATAAAGCTCTGAAGCTCAGAATTCAACTATGGAAGAGTTTTGTACAGATATGCAAAATGTAGCATTTCACATAAAGAATCAGAAGTATACCAAAAGGATAGAGAAATGAGTGTTTTGTTATAGTTATTAACTGCAGTTTGATTAGGTAATAAGGTAAATGGGGATTACAGTAGAAGTGTGGTGTGACATAATACAAAAATGCCAGTACTAGTGCAGAAGTAGAAAACTGAACAGAAGAGTCGTCTCAGCTCATAACAGTTTGCATGCAAATTCAAGGAAATATTAGTTAATCTTTATGGGCAAATAGCTGTGATTTATACAGTGCAGCAGAGAAATAGTGGATGGATTTGCAGAAGCCTCACAGAGGATACAAAAGAAAATAGGAATTACAATAGAAAGATAATTGCTTTTACCATACTTTAAACCAGATTGTGCGGTCCTCCAACATCCGCAGTGAAAGAGAAAAACAGCTGGGAGGTGGAGAAGCAACAGATTCTGCTGAGCGAAGGCTCTTGTAATATTTCATTCCTTCACTGCACAGCACCTGCTGTGTTAATGCACACCAGTGACATCAATGTACCCGTGCTGTCGTTGGCTGTGTTCACCAACACAGTGGGTGTTTCCTATCTGCAGTAGTTGGCAGTAGGCAGGAGGTTTCTTGGGCTGGAGAATGTTCTTTCCAAGCTTTGTGTCCTAGTTTCATCCACAACTCTGTTTCAATTTGCATCTTGTAAGTTCATTTTTTCCTCACTTCCAAGGTCTTACAATTTTTCATTCTTGATGTTTCACAACTCAGACCTAAGTAGCTTTGCAGAAAATATTCATCAGATGTTTCCTTAACAGCATACAGTCCAAGCCTGAGATACTGGAGCATGCATCTCCTTTACGCCTGTTGAACACCTCTGATTTCACAGATGTATCTTAGACTTCTGAGGAGCTCTGTTGATGAACTTTGGTGGCTATTTACCCACCTAAAGTAGCCTAGGAAAAAAGTCTTCGCAGTTCAGTTGCCATGTCTGTAGGTGTACCCATGTCCGAATATCTAATGAGTCACCCTGTGGCTGCACAACATCTTCTGCAAATAAGGTCTTTCAGTTCATATTGGTTTGCATATGACCTTTATTCTCCCTTGTTCGTTAACTGAACGAGGTAATTTATTTGTTAATTAATTTGTTAATTATATTTCTGTTAAATTTCAAGGCTATTTTGCCTGCCCCAGAGTCTGAAAGTTAAAGAAACTAAAATGTTAGAAAGTTGTACCTAGCAGAAGCACTTTTTCCCCTCTCTGATTCAGGCTCTGTTTCCACAGTTGTGATATCAGATCTATTAACTATCGGAATACCCAGCAGTACAAGTTTACATGCTTGTACATCTATCAGACTAACCTCTACTGGCACAAGCAAACGAAAAAAAAAGGCAAATGCAAAATAATTAGTCAAATGATTATTTGAATCAGCTGAGTGAAATAGTATCAATCTACCACAGTATTTTTGATCTGAAACTTGGCATTCCAAAACCAGATTACCTTTATTGTTAAGTCAGCTGGAAAGTTGCTTCATGCTGAAGCAAAATGCCCAGCCAATATGTTTGGTCTATACCTTAAGTATATCATCAGAATATGATGAAAGTGGATCAAGGGAAGTTATGATTTACCAATCCTTCTCAATTGATCAAGTCGTAATAGACCAACAACGTCAATCAATCTAATGATATCGCTTGTACTTTTATTTTGTTAAAATAGGTTGATAAGGGGTATAGTTGATGCTGCCTAAGAAGTACTGAGGAAATGCAATTAAAAACAGTTTTACAGCCCTAAACAATTCTGCCCTTTGTAGGTGACAAGAATCAGTACCATCAATAAACCTTCTTTAAATACTACTGAATATCTTACAATATAGCAGAAATTTTGTACCTTTCAGTTACACACAGACTGTGAAGAAGTCCATATGAAGAGGTCGAAGATCTTAAATTAAAAATTTGTAAAAAAAAACCTGTGCTCTGAACATAAATGGGATTAATTCCATGAATGGCTACTATTCCATTTCTTCTCCTCCTCCTTTCATTTGATAATTCCATAGTAACTAGTGACTCTGAACTTCTGGAAATTACTCTGCTCCAATCATATCTTGTTAGTACTGGGGGTGGAGGGATGGAATTGCTCATTTGTTGAATCAACACAGACTAACTCTCTGAATTCATTCTGGGGGCTGTATCCCTTTACAGCGAAACAATGAAAATGGATTTTACTGAAACTACCAACAAGATTTCTGAATTGCTCAATTGTATATTTATCACTTTAATATACAGCAGCTACAGTGGTATTTTCCATCTGTCTAAGTGTTTTGGGGAGAGAGAGAAAGTGAATCCAATACTTATTTCCAAGGTGAAATTGATTTTAACTAGAACCAATGCATTTTATATTCCTGTGCAACTCAAGACTAACTTAGTATTCATGCTGCTTTTCTTCATACAGTACTCATGCGGTGTGTTTCATTTGCAAAGTGGCATGCACAGGAATAGAGGCCCAGAGGAATATAACCCTTCTTCCTCACACAAAAAGTAAATTAGGTTTTCTTAGCATTCTGTCTCTTCATCATCTGGAAAATTTGCTTCTAGTGAAATTTCCTTCTGATGTCCAGTGCTTTTTCCGATAAATTTGTAGCTTGTTTAAAAGGCAGCTGCAGTTTGCATATAATCAGCAAACAGCTGCAATAAATCAAAAGGAAAAGGTAAAATATTAGCACTAGGCAAAATCATCAGAGATCAGGTACAGGAGATGCCAATGTTATTAATAACTGAAAAGCAAGTGAGCTAGACTGCTG
>NW_010097694.1:100779-148600 GCF_000699245.1 Pterocles gutturalis | reverse complement strand
AGCAGTGTCCAGGAAAAATAGGAGCTGTTGCCTGTCCTGCCACACAGAGCGACCGTTAGAGGAACTGCAAGAAATTCTACAGGAGAAAGTCTACCGGCAATTCTCAGTTCCAGCTTGACAGAAAATCTTTGGTTTCTCTGGCTTCTGATATAACATATTTATGAACTACTGAATTTATGGTATATCCTTAGTGAACATGGATAAGTATTGTAATTGTCCTTGGTTTTGGTCTCGTACTGATAACATGTCCCTAAGATCAGAAAGATCAGAATTTGGTGCTTTATGCTTTTTCAGTAGAAGCATAACTATTTCCACATACTCACAAATGACTGTAATATGCATTTTATTCATTTGTTGAGGTACATAAAACTCCAGGTATCCATCTTTTGTTAGCTTTTACAGTTTCAAAGTAGTAAACAAAATCTTGTCTTTATCTTTTAAAGTTGCTGAGACCTCTGAATCTGTTTTGGAAAGCTTTTTTTTTTTTTTTTTTTTTTTTTTTTTTTCTCCTTTCCTTGGCAGTACAGGAGGTTCTTAGTGAAGTGAAGTGACTTTCCCAATGGCATAAGAGTTGGTGGAGGAAAAAAAAGAATTAAGACAGGCTTTTCTGGCTCCCAATTTCATGTTATTAGCCATCAGGTCAAGCCAGCTCTACACTCAGCACTCAGCATGTTTCCAAGTGCTTTCTTGGGAGGATACCACTGATGCACAGGGGAAAGTGTGTCATTTGGGTGTGTGCTGTGAGTAGCCATCAGGTCTATCACACTGTTTCTTAAAGAGCATGAGAGTTACCCAAATTCACAGCAACCGTTAAGTCACTCTGTAAAATTCACAGTGGAGGTCACCATGCCCACGCTGATTTTTTTTCTTCTCTCTCCATTCCTCCTACTCAGTAGGCCAACAAATATGTTCTGTGTGAGTGTATATCACAACAGCCTGGCAATCATTGAGCAACCAAAGCAAATTACTGACAAAATTCCTCTGTCAACTTAGTAGCAAATGTGAACACCACAAACTTTACTATGATGAATATAATAGAGAAAAGAAAATGCTGAATACATGATTCTACCATAAGATGAAGGAAAATAATTAACTGAAACCCTAAGCAAGAGATTATGTCAATTTACCTTCTCTTCTACTGTCCTCCTTTTTAACTTTCTTTTGTCTGTCTTAACCCTACCTCACATGATTTTTCTAATTTTACTCAAGCTCTGATGATTTTTCTTTCTCCAAGATCAGTTTTTTATGTCTATAGTTATAGCCACTCTTCTGATATGCATCAAGACGCCACCTTATTTCCTCTTAGGATTGATTATTCTCTGTTCTGGCTTTAATTTTTGAACACCAAAAGATCTTGGAAGTTTTGAAAATCTTACTGCTTAATAGTTCCTATTTAACTCATGTTAAACTGCTTTTATCTTGCAAATGTCAGTCCTTCTGCTGTCTAAACTGGTTTATCTTCCTTTAGGTTTCATGAGTATCTAGTGATCAGGAGTTAGAGCGTTGCAAATATTTAGTAGTATTTTTCAAGTACAAATGAAAATTCAGATGACTGGAAGGTGTTAATAAAGAAAGGAAAGTGTGGAACTTCTAGAAGAGTAGGGACCTAAGAGTGAGATTTAAATTAGGACCTGAAAAGCAAATTCCACTAGTGACTGACATTTCTCTTTTCTGGAAAACAAAGTTTTGGAAACTTTTAATTCCCCACTGAAATAAAAATGGAGCCACTTAATTGTTTTCAGAGAGAAGGAAGACTTATTGCTAAGTTTATATTGAGCATTGGCTTGTGAGTTCCAGATTCCATATCAAAAGATTTCCATTCCACACCACTTTGAATCACCAAAACAGGAGCTTAAATGCTGTCACAGACCAGTATGTTAATTGGTCAGCAACAGCTTTTGATTCGGTATTCCAGCCTAGGTCTGTGGAAATAGTTTCACTGGCTTTACGGAACAATTGGCTCATTGTATATAATGTTTTTTGATTAGTGAACCAAATCCTGCCTGCCTTTAGTTTCAGTGGGAGTTTGTAAGCAAAGTAAAGGCACTCAGAAAAGGGCACACCATCCCACTTGAACTGAAGGGAGAAGTTTAGGTAGGTGGAATGTAATTATGAGACTGGAACTCAGCCAAGATTCAGGCAGGAGGAGCTTTGGATCTGTCAGGCACCTATGAAACATGTCTCAGAGTTGTCCCCAAAGTAGAGGGAAAAGAAATGTTTTGTCACCTACGCAGTATTAGGCTATGAGTTCTATTCCCTTTCTCTGCTTTCAACGGATGGAGGTAAAGGAGAAAAGCGAGAAGTAGAGAGGTGCTTTGCAGAACATTCAGAGAAAGTCATAGGAAAGTGCCAAAGACGGGGGAAAATATCAGTGAGTTTCACAACATGTATTTTATTTTTTGTCCCGTCCTGTTAGTAGGTGGTGAATATAAGCAGAGTGTCTAATGTTTACAAAGGCAATAAAATATCTTGAAGTATGCAGAGTGTGGGCTAGCCTTCAGTCAGTATTTTATGTAATAGTCCTTTGTAGGAAATGCAGAGGGAGAGGAAATTAAGGTGCACAAACCTCATCAAAATCCAATTTTCTGAAAGCACTAGAACTGGCTAAACAGAACTTTGTGACCAGTTATCCTTAAATTATGAGAAGTCCTTTATTACCTCTCCCCACGTGCATGCAGTCTAGATATCCTGTTTGGTGAAACCAGCATTCTCAGGAACCAGAGCCAGCCATGGTTCAAGGAGTTGAGACTTTTTTTGGTTCTACTCCATTGTAAGAAATAAGGATAGATTTTTTGATGCTTCCAGTCAGTCTCCAAATTGACATAACAATAATTAGAAGTGATTTTCTTGGTTTCTTTCTCCCCCTTTACCAGTTCAGTCTTGCTAGGCGATACCAATCTTTAGAGATTAAAGTGACAGTCTGTAGTTAAGTTAGGAACCAACACATCAGAAATAGCTGCTGATGGCTGGATTGGCAGTGTTGGACTCCAAGGAGACCCACAAAAATAAATGTCAGAAAGTGGAAAAATGTTTTTTAATCAATGTTTTGAAAGTCCTGTCTGTTTTCATCTGTAGGTTGAAATAATGTTATTTAAAAGATTTCAGTAATTTATCCATTCCTTATTAATTTTAAAATATTTTCCTGAAGTTAAAATTAGTTCAGAGACTGTTAAGAACAGCAATGCTCATTTGTTTGTGTTTTTTTTTGCCCAATAGTGTATCTTTTCAATAAAATATGAAGCACAGATCAGATACATGTACAGTAAAAATAAATGACATTTCCTTAATCAGAATATGAGCAAAACCAAAACATAACCCCAAAATTCAGAAAAGTGTATAACAGAGATATTCTTTGGTTAAAAAAACCCCAAAAGAACCAAAAAAGCCCGTTTAATTTTTTAAGAAAGTATAATTAAATTTTATAATAAATGTTCCTGCTAAATAGTTACACAGGGAAGCATCTTCTGAAAATGGAATATAAAATAATCTTAAGGCAATTACAAAGAAGTTTTTGATTTGCAAAATTTAGTATAATTATGTAATTTTCTATTGTGTGCAAGCAGGCTTGGCATTGAACTCCCACAACATGATGAGTCATATGGAGCTGGTTATTTCCCGGTGAATAGCAAGAAGCCAGCAAAAATTATCATTTGAATACAACAGCCCAGGAGTCCAATGCATTAATCTAATTTTGCAGTAGAATCAATGGCAAAAGTTCACTCTGATGCTTGAAGACACTGTACCAAAGGTGTTACCTGGAGTGCATGATGGTCTGACAGGATGTCTGTGACAAGCACTGTTAAAATCCTTCTTTCCTGAGATGTGAAAATGTTTTTCAATTGTCACCTTCAGATGAGTTTGCTCCTTTAAAGATTTCGTTTCTTTGCCGGTATGTTTGCAATGAAGTAGCTGTGAGAGTGTGTTTGATTTTAATATGCACTGTGAAAGGTGAACATATTGTAGACATTTAACAGGTTCCTTATATCAGGCTCATTGAAAGTGGAGAGCTTAGTCAATGCAAATGTTGCCCAACTGAATGCGTGACATTACATGTGTAGATACATAAATTTGTGAGTGTAAGTATATATAGGCAAAGTAAAAGTATATACAGTTAGTGATGCCCATAATCTAGATTTTAATGACTGTGTACTTCTGTAACAGAAATTCGCTGATCTCAGTGTTATTAGACCACAAAATAATTTGGATGATGCCACATTTTTGTCTAGAGCCAAGTAAATACTATTAATTTATTTACAAATACACTGCTATTTCTTTTAGTTTTCAAAGTTCTTTAATGAATTTATTACTGACAAGTGCTTTATCACATTCCGAGAGTCCAGTGTTGACCAAAAACAAGAATTCAGTTGTGGAGAACACACACTTTGGATTAAGTGGCACTTTTTGCACTTTTTTTTAGGACTGCAAATACTTTTAAAAAAAAAATAGTTTTTTTTCCAGTGTAAACTATTATTAGAATTAAGTCCCTTTGAAAATTACAGCCAGATGTCAGTGGTGCACAGTGACAGGATGAGAGGTAACAGGCACAAATCATGATACAGGAAATGCAAGTTAAACATAAGAAAAAACTTTTGTGCAATTAAGGTGGTAGAGTAGGTTTGCCCAGATGGGCCGTGAAATATGCATTCTTGGAGATAGTCAAAGGAGACTGAACCAAGGCCCCTTGCAACCTGCTCTAGCTGGCCATGCTTTGGGCATGGGGTTGGAGTAGGTGAGCTCAGGAGGTCCCTTTCGATCTAAACGATTCTATGACAAATATTCATCATAAAAGATCATTCACTGTATTCAGAGAAAGGGATTTCTAATTAATGCACCCTTTTCAAAATGAAATATGCCTGTACGAACAGTTTTTAGAGTAGGACTCTATTTTGGAACTCATTTTTTCCAGTGGATTCTGACTCTGGCAAGAACGTGTTGTGGCATCTCTCATCATTATCACGTACATGACATGTTCAGAGGACCAAACCAAGTGCTTTTTACAGGACATATGCTATGTGACTTGAGACACATTAAAAGATAATTAAGTATATTAAACAATAATTTGATTTATTTCATATTTGTTTTATATGGGGATATAAAAACAGATTCATGCCTTATTCATTTCCCAGGCAATATCTTTTCATGGCTAAACAGATGTTTAGCAAGCAGAAACAATGCTGTCTCTACAGTACTCTCATGTAGTGTCAGAGAAAAACTTGACCAGACAGTCTGTAATCAAGGGAGCTATCACATATAGAGGGCAAATACATCTGATTGCTTGGAAACAAAAATTAAAAACAAGGTCCCTGGATACTTCTAAAATAGTATGTTGGCCAGAAGTAGATCCGGACAAATAATGTGAGGACTGCTAAAAACAGTTAAAGACTGTTAACTAGGAGAGGAAGAAAATAACCCCAAATTCTGTTGCTAGAAGTCTTTTTTTTTTCCCCAACAATGAATAAAAATAACTCGCAGCATATGCAAAATCCTAAAAATATTGTGCTAATTATTATTTTACTTTTCTATGCATAAGTATGACTGCATGAATAGATGAGAACTGGGCAATAGACTTAAAGTCAACAAAAATGATCATTTCTTCTTTGTTAATCTGCTCTGAATGCTGTTTTTCCAAGCAAAATGACCCAATGCTGTGCTATGGTTGACATTGTCCAGAAAGACATGCTGGTGGTGATAGCCCTAGTGTGATTTTCACCATACCAAGTGGCTCAGAGATCAAGGGCCTCTCCCTGACAGAGTCCACAAAGACGACAGAGTTGTAGCTACACTTGCACTTCAAAGTGTTCACTTTGATGTCCCTTATTATTATTTCACCATTTATAAATTCCACATTTTTTTCCTGGGGCAGAAATGTGTCAGGAATCCAGGAAGCCTAAGTTCTTAACTTCTAGACGTAAACATGTGGACAATGATGGTATGCTGGTTAAAGTTTTAGTTTTCACCAATGTTCTGTAAATAGTTTGTGATATGTTGAATGAAACTGCAGATGTATGAAAAATTATGTTCTTTGTTTTACAGGTAAGCATAACTGTGTCTGGAGATCAAGAACCTTAGCTGATCAAGAGTCCAGTCCAATGAAGCTGAAAGGAGGGCTGAGCTGAGCTACTTCTGTGCTCCTGTGTCCAGCCAGGCGCTGGCTCCTGGCACAACCTGAACTGGAACGATGGCTGGAAGTCATCACTCAGGTGAGAATTTTCAGACTGGAATTATTAATATTTGACATTAGCACTTCTTCACCTGCCCCTCAATGATTATAAAAATGTTGCATCCTGGTATGAATGTATGTTGTTATAATGACCAGTTCTGAATACATCGGACCCATGAAAAATGTTCATTTGCAATGTCTCTTTTATTTCAGTTCCAAAGAGTCAGTCTTAAATCTTACACAGTGGTCAGGACACTAAGGCACTGCATAATTCACAGGCCTCCTTTTGACAGACAGCACAGCTTATTACTTTTTTTTCTTTTTTGTTCTTTCAGAATATGCTCTGCCTTTGAAGGCAGAACCGGGAGGTTTTTCTGATGATAACTTCAGCAGATTGTGTTGAATTGTTTTTTTTCAAAGATTTGTTTACCAATAGGATTTTCCTTTGTTGTTTTCCTATATTAAGAAATCAGTGTTTAATATCCATTAATCATCTATTTCTGTTAGGATGTAAGTGCATTAAACATCCTTTTATTCATTTATTTGTATGCTATCGCTTAAACCTCTCATTTGCAAACGATGGCCAGGTTATGCAGGGCTCTCTGCAGGCCTATAACAAAGAAACAAGTTTTTACTCCAGAGAATTTACAATATACATGAAAGAGAAGATGAAATAACAGGGCAAGACAGACAATCAGGGTTGGAGAAGAGAAGGAAGATAAAATAAAAAATGAACAGAACTGAGCAGAAAAGCAAAAGCCACTGATGACTCCTGGTAAAGCAAGAAACATAAATACTAAAATATGTTATCTGATCAAAAATGTTCTTAGGCACATCGATGTTAGAAAAAAGTCATAATTAATAATATCTACTTCAATTATTTCAAATTAATTAATTTCATAGCTTTCTTAACATTTTAGGGAACGAGATTCACTGGCTCTATCTACTTTTCAGGATGTTTTCTCTTTCTCTGAGAATTTTCAGGACCTTTCTCCTCAGGGTCTTTGGCTTATCTGGTCTGCTTTGCAGTTTTATCAGTACTGTCCTCTGTGGACAACTATTTCATTATTTATTTTATGCAATAAATAACTGATTTTGAGAACTGATCTTTCCAGGGATGCTTAGAAGTCAATTGTATTATTTTTGTACTATATGTAGCATGTGCTCATAGTTGTTAATTCTGTATATCTATATTCCAAGATTTCTTTCTTTTTCCGGGCTGTCTTATTTTCTTCTCCCAGTAATCAAGATTCAGAATGTGTTTCCTCCATTAACAAGGACAAATCTTGTCCAAAGCTAGTTTCTAGCTTTAAGAAAGGTTCCATTTTCCTATTGCCTCACATTCTGCCATGGAAAATTTTGAAATTTGAATTTTTTCTTAGTATCTAGCTTTCCTATGTTCATATTTACATCTATAGTCATATTCCCTCCACATACAGATTTAAGAAGGCCTTGCAACTTTAGAGAAAAATATGTGAAAATAAATACACAAAAATTAATTCCTGTTTAAGATTGTAATGGTTTTTGTTCTTTGGCAATTTGTCATTTTAGACTATTGTAGAAATAGTAAAACTTTTCACTGTAATGTTCTCAAATTCCCTCAACACCTGTTTTAAGGGCATGCAGTTCTGCTGATGAATGTCCCATGCTTTAAGTAGTGATTTGCCATTAATCACATTAAGAAATAGACCTAACGAACCATAAATTAAAAGTAAGACTGTGTTACTGGCTTTCTTCTTTAGTAAAGATTAAGTAGTCTATTAATATCTCTGCATTTCAGATAAAGGAACATCTGGATATGTTATTGCCATGATAGGTCCTTTTTCAAAGCACTGCTCCCCAGCAGAGTGACCATTCAGTCTGTGCTCTGCACCAGGGAACAGTGACAGAATTCATCCCTGTGTCTGTGCAGTTACCTGTATGAACGTTCTTTGAAGATTGTGGTCCATATTGCACACTGTGCTAATCGCTGTCAGAGTATGGGCAAATTACTAAAATCTAATCTTGATTTATACTTTCTGTGAATAGAATTAGAAAACCGTGAGGCATTACAGCCTGAAGCACTCTGGGAATGATATCCACAACTGGAGCTATTTCCTTCAACAGTTACGTTAAAATTGTGATTATCAGAAGCTGCATTATTTAAAAAGGTAAGTTACTGCAAGGGAGAGATATAATTAGCATAATCTGTTCTTTAAAAGATACATATGCCATTAAAGTTTTAAAGAAAATCTTAGCTGAAATAATCTTCGTGTTTTACTAAAGCTCATTTCTTTTCCATACCACTTTGTCAGAGCAGCACAAACTTGGTGTTGGAATAGCCTGAGCCTTCAAAGTTGTGTTCAGTTTATATAGTTTTCATATGTCTGTTAGAATGACATTGATTTCCTCAGTCTGGTACAAATTTCCATTTGTACACTCAGAATTTTATAACCATAGTTTTGAGCACACAAGATTGATGAGAAACAATTCTCTTTATTACCGGGCATTGAATGTAGGTTAGCATCTACCGCTTAATCAGATGAATGCAAAAGGAAGAAGATGCATTTTGATATTGATCTGTGTAGTGCAGTGAAGGGGAAGAGGAGATGTTTTTTTCTCTAACTTGAGATTTAGTGATTAAATATTTGTATTAATTTTAATTTTAACGACCTCAGTTTAATGATATCAAGCTAGGCAGCTAGCATCAAGATATTCCATGACCACAGTGGAAATTCTGGCTACTCCCTGGTGCCCTACCACCCCATTGCATTTCTCCTACATTTAGCAGGTCCAGAGATATCAGGTCAAGATGTTATCATAGGATCACAGACCAATATAGGTTTGAAGGCAACACTGAGTCAGCTGGTCCCAGACTCGCCCAGAGCAGGGCACACTTAGAGCGGGGCCATGACCTGTCCAGTTGTTAATATCTCCAAGGACAGAGATTTCACAGACCCTCTGGGCTCCTGTTCCAGTATTTGACCAGTTGCATTGTGACATTTATTTTTCCTAGTATCTGAATGGAATTTCCCTTGTTACAGCTGGTGTCTGTTGCCTGTCATGCAACCACTATATATCTCCAAAAAGAGTCTGACTCTATCTTCCCTATACCATACTGTTAGGTAGCTGAAGATAACGTTAAGAATCTCCCCTTGTCCTTCTGTTCTTAAGGCTACACAACCCAGTTCTCTTTCTACGTCTTGCTCCTGCTTCCTAATGATTTGCCCTTCTGCTGGGCTGTCGCTAGTTCATCCGTGTCTGTCTTGTACTGGGAAGCCCCAGACTGGACACAGTACTCCTGGTGCAATCCTGCAAGAGCCAACTAGAGGGAAAAAATAATTTCTCTTAAGTTTTTGGCTATGCTCTTATTAATACAGCCCAGGATGTATTTAGCCTTCTTTGGTTCAAGAGCACACTACTGACTCATGTTCAACACCTTGACCACTGGGACCCCCAAGTCCTTTCCTGCATGTTGGAAATTGATTCAGGACCTGATACATCTAAGATATGCTTACTTTTTTTGCATTTGAATTAAAAAAATGCCAAGCATCTACACCACCTGTTCACTTTGAATGGCCTTCTAAAAACTATTCTAGAAAGTCATGCCCTAACTTTTTACAGTCCTTATTTGCCAGTAGGAGAAAAAAGACAGAAAGATCCCATTCAATGAGAAAAAAATAGAAACTGAAAGCACAAAGGTCACTTTTCACTTGTAACTGCAAAGATCTCTGCTTTCAGCCATTATAATGTCTCAAGTCTTTTATTCACCTGTGTGCCACCTCTCCTTGGGCATGTGGAAATTCTCCTTCGTTTATGCTCATGTAATGAGAATTAAATAAAGAGGCTTTCTGAAGCCCTGAACTCTGCAGGAACCAGTACAGGTAGAAATGTGAACTGTTTGTAATATTCAGGCTTTTATTTCCGTACAAAGTAGTAGTAAAAATTTTGTTTTTCATACACATTTCAGAGAAAGTGTGAAAGGCCAGAACAAGTCACAAACGTGTTAAATGATGTTCTATCTTTAACTTTCTTAGCTTTTTTCTTAACCAACAGGTCAGGGACTCTACAGGTGAAATCACACCTGAGGCCACACATTCTCTACTGGAAGCATCATGCCGTAACAGAGTGGCAGGGAGTCCGTGACAATGCTTCTTGTGCACGTCCTTTCCCAGACACATGCACTGCTCGGCTACCTTAGGGAAGTGCGTGAGTTGCCAGGGAGTTGCTCATGAGGGCTGAGCAAGTGCAAGACTTGATTGGTCTTTGTGTTTAAAGGCACATTCTAACATCCCTCCTTTCAATAACCTTAGGCCCTACAGACAGGATTACGTGGTAGGAGAGGGCAAAGAGAGACTCCAATGCCTTCGCTCCTATTTCAGTGTTCAAAAGGGAGGATTCGAGCCTTCCACAGTGAACTATAGGATTGGGCAAATCATGCAGTGATAAAATCTGAGTTTAAAAATCTTTTTTTTATCTGTTTATGTTAGGTATGCTATAAAAAGCATATCACCATGGTATCCCAGCTCTTTCCAATTAAAGAAAACAATTTCTACCATTTACTTAGCAACTTTGACAGTAGCCTCCAGCAGCACTAAAACAACTTGACTGCCTGGCATTTTACAAGATAAATTCTTCACTTGTGTCTGTTTTCTCTTGCACTGTTGCTTGCGAAGACTTAAAAAGTTACTCCTTCTTCAGCCACTGAGGCTGGTGTTGTTACACTCACTTGAGCTATGGATCACTGGGTACACTTTGTACCTTTACATGCCAGTTTGAGAAAAATCAATTTTAGTCTTGAAGAGATGAAACTAGTGTTGCAGCAGATCAGTGCACATTTCCAGGGGCTGCAGGGCACCAGCATTTTGATGGAGATTCAACAAAACATGACATAGGTATGGTGTAAAATTGCTTACTCTTATGCTAAGAGATGTCATGAAAAAAATTAGAGTAAATCAGAATACTGTGAAGAAACAAAGATCACACTAGCTACAGTAAAGACTTACACCTTATTCACAATCTTGACCTCAAAAAAGTAATTTATGTCACTAACTATAAGTTGCTGTATGCTATTAAATGTTGTAGGTACAATAGAAAAATAAAATAAAATATAGATTTAAAACACAATATACTTCATGTTGAGGAAAGAAACACTTTGTACATAATAATGGGTAGAAGTACTTAAAATACTTGGTCCAGGTAGCGCCTGATTATCACCTAACCTGGAGATAATCAGTAATTAACTTGGAGATAAACAGTATTGTTGCTCTCTACCTTTTTCTTAATTTCTTTTTTAAATCTCTGCACCATTTGTGTACATCTGCAAAGCCTGAGAAGTGGATCATGTACTTTTTTTTCCCTGCTATATTTCCACTCAGGTAGAAAAAATGATTTTTAAATTTTCTTTTTGTAATTTAGAAACAGGTGTGCTCTTTCCTGTTTTGAAGGACTCAGATTGCACTTTCATATTAACTGTGCTTTCAGTGAGCACAGACTAGAAATGCTGAGTCCAGATAAGACATTCTGCTGAACTCATATAAATGTTCTCTGCCAGATCATATTTATTAACATTTTTGAAAGAGAAGCTTTGTCTTGGAAGAGGTTATGCTACATCAAGTATCATCTGTTTGTGAAAATCTAACTTAATGCTATGTCGGGTGTTGTCTATTCTCCTGCAGCTGATATAAATTAGATTTGTTTGGGTATAAAGTATAAACCAGTATATAAATTTAATTGTGCATTCAGGCTAACTTGATGTAGATATATTATTCTGTCTGGAGTCATACCACCTTGAAGCAGTCGTTGCTCCCTCATCCCTTATTCCTCTTCATGTCAATATTCCCCTTTTCTAATCTGACGGATTTTCTTATCTGCATGCTTCTTGACTAAATGATCCAAGTTAACAAATAGAGCATGCATAGTAGAATTTTGCTAATCAGCCTGATTGGAACTGAAGCAGGATAGGAATTGCTTATACAAGCAGCTCCGCTGGGAGATTAGCAGAGGCAGTAACCTCTAACTACCACAGCAGAATGAGGGTGGTAATTACTTCACCAGTGTTGCTGTAGCTGGAGAAGGGTGTATGAGAACAGCTTAAGTGATAAAAAGGGTTTGGATTCTATATAAATACAGACTGGAGTACTCACTCCATTTCCCAGTGGAAGCACTAAATATGCAGCCAACTGCTGGCTCAAGAGCACAACCAGAAGAACAAGAAGGGAGATTGTGTAAAGAGACTTATCCAAGGTCTTCCATTTTTTTTCACTACAGTTTTTCCAGGAAATACTGTTAAATTTCTGCAGCAGTGATTTTGGAATGCTCTCTGCATTCTTCCTATAACAAATATAGATTTGTGGAGAGACAGTCAAAACTTGCCTAGTCACACCTGCTTCGTATGTGCTCTGTTTTGAAAGAAAAATGCAGGTGAGAATTCACTTCCAAATATAACTTTTGTAGAACTAGCTGGATAAAGCAGTTATAAAATGAGGCTGATTTAAAAAATTCCAAGTATATAAGTAACTCAAGTTGATCATAAACCTGATCTTCTCTGAAATATGAAAAACAAACAAGAAGATTTGAAGTGCTTCTTAAAGAAAAGTCGGATTTTTTTTTTCTTTTTGTTTCCTTTAAAAACCACAGCTGGTGATGGTGACAATGATTTTGTGACAAATTATTTTGACATTTATGTATTTTACTCAATGCTACTGAACATTTCTAATTGTACTGATTTATGATTAAGAAAGCCTACCACTGTTTAAACTTTGATATAATTTCTGTAATGCTAGCAAAGATTTTCTAAACAATAGTGTTCTCCCTTTGTATTTTGGGATTTTTATAGCACATTTTAGATTATGTTTTCTTTTGCTCCTACAGGGAAAATTTCTCAGTGACATCAGCTTCACTTTATCCTCCTTTTCTTTTTGGAGAATACCTTTGAGCACAAATTATTGATTTTTGTTGTATTCCTAATGTTATGATACTCCAGTTAGGGCTCATTTGTATCACAAGTGATTATATTTGCAGTCCATCAGTTATATCTAATTATACTTTCAGCCTATTATTACAGTCCCTCATCCTCATCTGGCCGTATTCATGGTGGCGGATTCCTGTGTTTGCACGGAGCCTCAATGAACTCAGAGAAGACTGCATGGATGCAGCACTGACCCACCAGCAGTAAATGGTAAGATGAACACAATGCCAGCGCTGAAGCTGGGATCCTGATTGCACTGTGTTCCCTGTATATGCAATAAAGAAAGGAGACAGCTCCAGAGTGTGATTCAGGCTGCCAAAGCTATAGCTAATCTTCTGCAGGTGTCTTTACAGGAGGCCTGGGGAGATCACACACCTAAGAGACATCCTGGCATGGCGTATGAGCTATGAGTGCAGTGTTACATGGAAACCAGTAAGCCAGGCAGAGACTGCTGTGCTTCACTTCCTCCCTCTGCACTTAGCAGCTTCGTATTGATTTCAGGGTTCAAACAGATTGTCAGGATATCCAGTCTTGGTTCACATTCCCTTTTCCTGGGGGCTAGGCTTCTGTACATAACGTATACTCTTTGTTTTCACAGTGAAGGACTCTGAAAAAAGAGTCACTTTATCTTGGAGGGGGGTGCTGTTGTTCCTATTTTAATAAAAACAGGTATATCAGGAGCCTGACTGATAGATTAGCACACATGAAAAATAAAAGGGATTTAGGGCAATGTAAGACCAAATCCATTCATGGTAGTCACTATTGTGGGGTGGATGGATGGGATACGTTTTCAAAACAACATTGCAAGAATGATGGGTTAAAGTTTTGCCAGTATTGTCCATACGTTATAGGCCAGAATCAGTGAACCATTTTTATGTCGTGTTTTCCTGTAGTAAGCAGTGTCTGAGCTGTTTTGTTTCCATTTTATTTTACTTAATGAAGGAATCAGCTGTATTTAATAGAGCAAAATTCCTACTTCCTCCATTAGAAACTAATCACACTGTTCAAAACCTGAGTGGAATAATTTAAACATCTTCTGGAAATCCTAATTGTGTTTCTATATGATTAACTGTCAAACCATAAAATTTATTTGTTTAAACTATGGCTTTGGAATCCCACTTGTGTGAGCCCTAGCATGTAATTCCAGACTGTTATCATGATGTTCAAGAATTGTTCTTCATATGTACTGGCTTTTCTGACCATAGGACCGTATGCTTAAAAGTTCATTTTCAAAAGCTGAAGCAGTTGGTAAGACTGAGTTATATTCATATTATCTCCAGCATTGCACTTAGAGCAAAACTCAGTATTAATTTGGGAGATCTTCCTAATTAAGCATCACCTTGAACAAAGTGTGCTGGAGGAAGAATGCCTCATCCATAATCTATTTTTCATTGCTTTCTATTTATTTCATACGTGGAGAGTAATGCTTAGAGTAGCATTACTACTCATTGCCTTGCTTAGGACTTCACTATTTCCGCTAACTGGCAGAATCTTTTTTTGGAGAAAAATCTCCTTTTACTCTTGGTTTGCCATTTCTGAACTCCACAGATGCATCACATATCATTTTCTTTTTTGCTGTTTCTACAATAGTATACTTACTATAGAAAGCTAAAAATATCTGTGCTTTCAGGTATAGGTGATTTCAAAAGTAGTTAATTTATGGAAAATATTCTCGAATGAGTATCTTTAAAGCAACCCCACCCCTATTCCCTTCCATACATAGAAAAAGTAAAAGGCAGTTTTTTTTCCGACTTGCTATTCTTACTGTCTTACATTAAAAGCAGATTTTTTTTTTCCTCTGATTATCTCCTATATTACTTCATTTTAGGACATCTTTGAAGAAGTTACTCTAGGCAGCTAACAAGTATGAGGACTTAAGAACTCATAAATTAATTAATCTGCTTCCTTGACTGGGCTTGCTCCAGTGATGTTCTACTGTGATTTTACTAGTGCTCTTTGATTTTTTTTTTTTTTATTTTTTAAATCTCCTCAGCTTGTTTTGGCTTATCGTGGCTATTCAGAAGGCTCTATAACTTTTGCTGTTAATGACCAACTATGCACTCCATAGTTGTAATGATTGCCATTTCTCTTCCTAAATCCTAGGGTAAAGGCATTTATGCTCATTTGGATGATAGGTATTTATTTTAGATATTGACTGAAAAGGCAGTAGATCATGAAAGGTTAGAAGTCCAAAAATGTGGGTTCAATTTATTTTATTCCAGCTTAGCGCCATTTATTACACCTGATATTTTTCCTATTCTGTAAAAAGTAAACGTATCAGGAACTGAGTCGAAGCCAAATCTAACCTGTAGTTACACCTTTACAAGGAGTATATTAACTTGTCAGAAATTCATTAAAATGATAATCTGTTAGTGTTTTAATTAAATTATTTTGACACATAAACATAAGAAGCAGCAGAAGGATACAAGAAAACTGTAAGTTAATTACTTGAACTTAGAAACCTCAGCCGAAATATCAAAAGAAAAAAAAATACTGTTTACTTTTGCTTCAATATTGCTGATGCTTCTCACAGATATGTCTTCTTTTCCTGTGGTAATACAAAAGACCTTTTTGGGACATGAAATATTATGAGAAAAAACAATACTCTTACATTAAACATCTTTATTAATATGGATGTTCTGTGATATAGCTGGGGCTAGCTTCAAAACATGATGTTTTGGAAGACAAAGTACAGCCAGAATTTAGGATGAATGTGAGAAATAATTATTTGGGGATGGATACTTCCCTGACAATTCGAGTTTAATCCTTATTCAAATTGAATCCCCCTTGAGAAAGCTTAAAGCCATCAGTCTATTATCAGGCAACAAAACTGAACATTACTCATTTGAGTTGGTGGTTGTTTTTTTTTTTTTTTATTAAATCTGAAAGAAGTATGGTGAACAAATGCATTTGTAAACTAAGCCTGCAAAACCACAGCAGATTGATAGTCATGCTTAATTTTGTAGGAAAAAGAGCTTTAGTGGAGTTTGTGTTTTCTGATGTATTTTTTTCCTAACACACCTCAGTTCTCATTCTTGTCACCTTTCTTTGTCACTTTCTGGTTTCTATTGCACTGTGATAGTGTATGTTATATTCTTTGTTCAATTCGAGATTGAATTAAGGTAATGTGAAAGCAATGGTGGCAGTGGTATGGATTCACAATTGGCTTAGGTGCTTGTGCTAACCAGCTGCTCTCCTTAGACCCCCCAATATTACACTTGCTGCAAAATTGTTTTAATGAAAAAACCTTTGAAATCAGAGGGGAAAGTCCAGTGTGCATGACCATGGATCCCATGTCTGATGCTGGCGGCTTGCCTTCAGCAGGGTTGGGAGGCAAGCAGAGCAGCGGGGTGGAACTGGGCAGATGCAGGATTTACCCTGAAACACGGGACCCAAGAGGACCAGAACAATTCAGGGATATTTTAAACTGAGTGCCGTAAGTGAAGCCCAAGCTTGTATAGACAATATGGATTGGGAAAAACATATTACTATGACAGGACAAAAACACAGCCTGTCAAGGCTTAATACGATTGCCTAGGATATCATAAGTGTGACAGTGCTTCAGTTGGGTCAGATTTGGGGGGGTGGCACTGTATTTGTCAGGCATTTCTTCATTCTCTTCAGCCTTCACTCTGCTGACTGCTGGCTGGGGTCTGCAGCTGTGCTATCTCGAGCCTGTATCAGTGACAGCTTCCTGATCTCCAGTCCTTCATTTTATATGTACAGTATTGCCTTCCTCCCCTCCTGCTCTTTAAAATTCTAATGATCTTTGTTTATTTATTTTGCCAAAAAAGGCTTTTTGGGGAACAGCTAGGAGCAAAAAACTAATAGATACCAATTAAACTAATCACATATTAATGAATTGCTTTCCTAGAGGTTTAAAATCTCTGTACATTGTAAAGTTAAAATGAGTTCTTCCCAGTGACATGCAAATGAGGACAGGTTATTATCCAGCAAACAGTAGTAAAACCTGTAGCCTCTGTCTCATTAAGTTATTTTGGTATAGAACCATAGTAATCAGTGTTGCTTGGGGCTGAAACAGATGCCCAGTAGTATGATTAAGGATATGTTTATGTACATATTTTGAGAGAAAACTCCAGAGAACAGGACATAGCAAGATTCTACATCCAGGCAATTCTTTCTGAGTAGGCTGGTAGGTTACAAGGATGATATTGCTGAACTCCTTCCTTTTTTATAAACAATACTTTAAGGAATAAAACCGGATGCTAACCAGCAGAAATCCAGCTGATAGCTATTAGTTTGAATATGCTACTCAGTCAGAGCAGAAGCACCACTTAGGCAGATTCAGTGTTACGTTTTTCCTCCTGATAGTTGTATCGTTAGGATTTTGCTTGAATTTTGAATGTTAAGTATACCATTGATACAATAACATTAAATGATTAATGGCCTGTCCTAGGAAATGCATTATGTCAATAAAACTGTTTTATAATAGCACTGCTGCAGTTCCCCAATTGAAAGAATTTTAAGAGACAGTTAAGTCACAACCTGTTTTTCATTATAGAAATTCCTTAGCAGTTCTGTACCTGAGCACAGAACACAGAATGGGCTCTGTAACTACTCAGAGGATAATTGACACTCTGCTCCCCTTCCCTCACTCCTTATCAGGGGAGAGGCAGCACACAAAAAATGCTGCTTGGAGTTCCTTTCCTGTATCTCCCACAAATTCACTAGACAAACTAAACTCTGTTGCAGAAAGGGACTGGAAATATGTCCAAGAGACAATCAATGGCTTCAAGCTATTGGAATTCTGGAGTCATATTCCCAAAAATATTAATTGAAATATTCAAAAAGGTTTTTGTTTCCTTTGTGATGTTGGTGTACCCAACAGTAGGAGTCTCTGAGTTCCTTTATTATACCTTCTCAACTCTTTTTAACTATTTTTCTTTGAGAAACGTGCCCTGAAGTTATGCATTAGGGTACTGTGGACTTTATTTAGAAGGAAGGTTTGTGAAAGACAATTGAAAAATGTAGATGAAGCAACCTAAGCTAGTAAAACCCAGTTGTTTTTTTTTTTTTCTTTTTCTTTCTTCCTCACCTGAAAGTGCCAATGGACTCATACTTCTGTAAATATATAAATGCTGGCACTGGCATAGCCTGGAGTTAACTGGGAGGGTTTCTAGAGCGTAGGTCTTTGTTCAAATTAGTGGACTAAGTTGTGATATGCCATGTGAATTTGTTTGCTGTGTATTGTGGGAGACTTTGTCTGTTCTAGGTTCACACATGCCAATATACTGAAGTAGCATGGTTTTGGTGTATTGCTCCCTTCTGTTGGTGGTATCTCTTTTATCTGGAAATTATTCATAGATGCAATTGGAGATGATGATATCTTCCAGTTACTACATTATTACAGTGCTCGTTTCTTCAGCCAGAGCTTGTGCCTCTGAGAAGGCAGATGCAGCCTTCTGGGATCAGCTAGACCTGGTGAAGAGAGAATATTGATAAAAATGATAAACAAAACAAAAACCTCCAGATGTCTGGAAATCTTGTTGCTGAAAAGCTTCAAAATTATAATACTCAAACTGATTGCCTGAAATTTCCAGCTGTTAGAAGCTGAACTTGATTCCTCCTTTAATCACTCTGAACACACAATACACATCTGAAATTAAAGGTCACCCACTCACCCAGGGCCCTACAAATGTGCTTTGAGATGAAAAGGTTTACAATTAAAATATTCCGGGACTGGAAAGTACCAGCAGGGCCTATAGGGTTAAATGGAGCAGTGCTGTTTCTGGTTGAGTTAATAATTTTTTGTGTTGGGGCACAACTCAGCCTGCTGCTCCCTGAGGGTAACACAGCCAGGGTCCCATTCCGCCATTTCCCAGGGAGGTGACTGGGCATGCTGGGGACAGCAGCCAGCTCTGACCAACGGTCCATGAGGTCACGCTGGGCACCCAAGTCAGTGAGTCAGGGATGGCATCAAGTCCTGTGATGCTGACCAAGGTCAGAGATATCTTGGTGACTGCCAGACAAGTCTGTAGAGATGAGGCAGGTCTGAGGTGAGGCTGGGAGCCCATCTGTGTCTTGGTCCAGGTCTGAGGTGAGGCTGGGAGCCCATCTGTGTCTTGGTCCAGGTCTGAGGGGAGGCTGGGAGCCCATCTGTGTCTCGGTCCAGGTCTGAGGGGAGGCTGGGGGGCCCTCTGTGTCTTTGCATCTGTGTCTTGGTCCAGGTCTGAGGTGAGGCTGGGAGCCCATCTGTGTCTTGGTCCAGGTCTGAGGTGAGGCTGGGAGCCCATCTGTGTCTTGGTCCAGGTCTGAGGTGAGGCTGGGAGCCCATCTGTGTCTTGGTCCAGGTCTGAGGGGAGGCTGGGAGCCCATCTGTGTCTCGGTCCAGGTCTGAGGTGAGGCTGGGAGCCCATCTGTGTCTTGGTCCAGGTCTGAGGGGAGGCTGGGAGCCCATCTGTGTCTCGGTCCAGGTCTGAGGTGAGGCTGGGAGCCCATCTGTGTCTTGGTCCAGGTCTGAGGGGAGGCTGGGAGCCCATCTGTGTCTCAGTCCAGGTCTGGATGAGTGGGGCCCATGGCCAGGCACAGCCCTGGCTGTGACACAGCTGGTGCTGTAGTTCAGGCTGGAGCCAAGCACAGTCAACTTAAAAGCAGTTCTCGTAGGAAGGGGGGTCAGCCCTGTCTCAGGCACCCCAGCAGAGCTGTCTGGGGAAGGGGACAGCCTGCAGCTGTGCTGTGGCCGAGCTCCAGGAAGGGGGAAGCTCTCAAGGTTATTACACTTTGATGCGTTAATGTTTAGGACAAGTCTGGCTATTTCTCTACTTGCAATGATTTCTTTACCAGCGGAGTGGAGAAACTCTTTTTCTTTACATTTCTGTCACTAAACAATTGGTGTGTCATGTTGCATTATGTCATATCATATGGTGAAACACAAGCTGACATGCTGTATCCGAAAGGTATTTGAACATATCATGTCAGAAACTGGAAGAAAGAATACATGCTCTTGCTCTCTCTGTCTTGGCAGAAGTTCTTGGTTTCCACTCTTGTTTTAATTCCCCTGGATTGCCAAGTTTTTAAAAAACGTATCACTGCAAAGACAAGTGTCCAGTTCTCCTTCCTATACTCGATACCCCTCTAATCTTTCCTTCTTTGAGAAAAAGCAAGAAAGCTGTGAAAGCTCAAGAAAACGTACCAGATGAGTACATTAAAACAAAAACAAAAAGGAAAAAAAAGCCAAACGCAAAAAACGCTTGTGAGACATGACCACCTGAGGAAGGATTAATTAAAGTAAATGGAAAACTTAAATTTAAAACAACAACAAAAAAAAAAGAATCAAAATAAACCAGAGAAACTAGATGCTAGTCATTATCACTTTATGGGATGATATCTGTCAAATATTAAAACTAAGGCTTTGTTAGTAAAAACAATCCTGGCTTTTTTTTTTTTTTAAGGAGAAATCCAGGTCAGTATATGCTGCTGTCTCAGTGTGATGGTATTAAGAACCAGCCCTAGGCGTTCTGTTGCTCCTGGTGAATCTGAGTATATGTGCCCCGGCCTCTGCTGATATATCTTATCCATTTTTTATACTCATTCATTCATTTAACCATATACTTTCTTATTGATGCTTTTCCAGAAAGTGTAAAAAAGGAAATATAATCTCATTTGTATTCATTCTCCTTTCCCGCAGATTTCTGTTATTCCTTCTCTTTTCTGTAACTGCTGTATGCTTTCTTCTCTCTCCTGTCTTCCTTCCTTGATTCTGTTTTTTTCATATCTTTTTGGCACATTGCACTTTTTCCTTACTTTTGACCTTCTCGCTTTCTTGTTTTTCTCCAGTCAGCTTACAGACTCCATTCTTTTCCCATATTATTTTACATCTTTTCTCATAAGTGTTCTCTTTTCTTACAGTGGAGAAGAAACTTTACTTTTTCTGGAAAGGACTTTAAAAAAAGATGCCACTTCCGCAGCATTCATCTGCTATGGTAGTTATCCGTGGTGAGGCTGCTTCTGGTAGACATTAATTTTTACAGACTTGTTTTATGAATCTGAAGATTGATTTAGCTTGAGAGTAATGCAGGGAAACAGATGAACCATGGAAATTGTTAGGTCTGCTTTCCTAAGATTCATAAATCTGAGAACTGTATGTTGTAATAGTCAAGGACTTTGCTTTCTTTTTGTGTTGTTTATTAGTTTTGTGCTAGAAAAATAAGTTGAACTCCAGGGTAAGGCTGGATATGTATTTGTGTAATCTGTGCATAGATGCACCCTTTTACCTGCAAATTTCATTTTACTATGAGACAGGCAGAATAAGCTACTTGAACCACTAAACTCTCCAGACTACATCAGTGAGACATTCTTAAACTAATCACATTATTTTAGTGTTTCCTGTACATTATATTTGTTTTATATATTGTATATTTGGACACTTATCATCAGTTTAGGGCTAAAAGCATAACTTGTATAACAAAGGCTCGTTATAAAAAAGAAAAATCAAAAGCAACACATATTGTGAAATTAAAGAGTGTAAAACTGCAAACCACTTCTGTTTTCAAGAGGTTACTTACTCTCTCAACCAAGTGATGCTTATATAGCTGCTGCAAGTCTCTAGTGTGTGTAATATACACATTGTAAAAATACACATTTTGGAAAACAAAATGGCACTTACTCAAGAAATGGAAATGTATATGAGAAATCACTGGAGAGAAAAAAACAAAGGGCCTCTGTGCACCTTCCCTTGATTTTGAATAAAATTGTGAAACCAGGAACAGGGTAAGAAGAGAACTTGTAACAGGTATATGCACATACTAAGTATTATGATTCTATATGCACTCATGTAATTCCAGCAAAATTATTGCAGAGAGTGATAGAAAAATCAGATGTCAGACTTGACTGTGGGTTAGAAATGAGAGTATTGGTTCTGCTCAAGCACTGAAGGAAATTCAGTGTTAATGAATCATTTTCTAGTATCAC
This sequence comes from Pterocles gutturalis, assembly GCF_000699245.1. Classification (NCBI taxonomy): domain Eukaryota; kingdom Metazoa; phylum Chordata; class Aves; order Pterocliformes; family Pteroclidae; genus Pterocles; species Pterocles gutturalis. The sequence continues at coordinate 126,560 of NW_010097694.1, read as the reverse complement.
ACATTGTTCTCTTACCAGAATTTGGTACTTCTTTGGTACTTATTTTTTGGCATATGAAAACATCTGCATGCCAGTGCTGTACAGCTGTGTACTCTTTTACCAAGCCATGCTACAGAACCTATCACATCCTCTAAGCAATTCTGAGTACTGAGAGCTGAGTCATGAAGTTAGAGACATAAACCTTCGTAGCTTTTTGAAAAACAAAACCAACCCAACCCCAACCCCCTCCTCCAAACTATTGGTGAATTCTGTATCTCTTTATTCTAAATTAATTACTCTGCTGGCTAAGTTTTGGAAATAGCATGGGGTGCAAATGGTGTGTATGGCGACAGTGGTTTTCAGAAGTGTCATGAACCTCACTAAAGAATCAGTGCTACCAGGAGAATCTGACCATGTTTGGTTGCTTTTCCCAACTGCAAAATCTGTGGTCTTCATCAATATTCAGAGTCAAACCATTCCCCCCAAAAGATTAACAGAATCCCCTTACATATAATAAAAAGGTCTGCATTTGATTTTTTTTAAGTAATCTAAGAATAAATTATTTTCATATACATTTTTTTCTGAACCTATATTGAAGCATTTGAATTGTGCTCATGGAGGTACATTTACAAGAAGTATTATCTTTTATTAGATCACATAATTTATCTTGAAAAAGAAGCATCTCAGGCTCACAAATGCTTTTTTGGCCCCTCTCTGTGGGGATATGGAAAGCAATCTTGCTGGGAGGAAGAGAGCTCAAGGGAGAATATAGATGTCCTGTTAATCAGGACATAAAAAGGAAGGAGAAGCTATGATGTGACAGTGACTGGTGGAAGAAAATCTGGCAAACAGCAGAGAGAAGATTGGGAGATATGACAATTTGGGGAATGTATGTATAATTTATAAATCCAGACTTATTTTATGAATTTCATGTACCACTCTATTCCTCAGTCTGTATTTAATCTGCCACTTGCTGGCTGGGACTATGTCATAGATCACACGCTCTGTGTGAGAACAGATACAAGAGTAATTTAAGAAGAGATAACATGATATGATTATTTTTCTCAGTAAAGCACTGAATATGCTAAATACACTGGTTAAACTAAAGGAAACTGATCGTCTCAGGTTATCTGCTTCTAAATTAGAGTGATGGAAATTGCCTAGTGAGAAAACAGATGAGAAAAGAATGTTCTCTGAGCTAGGGAGTTATCTGAATGAGCGAGCGAAAGCTGGTCCTGAACAAATGAAAGAAAGCTTGCGGAGAGAGATTGCAGGCTGAGCGGGAGGACAGTGAGACTTTAATGCCATGGAAGAATTGTGCAAAATTTCAAGGTCTTACAGGGTGGCAGTGGTCCCAGAGTGAGGGTTTTTATTTCCAGGATTTTTGTCTGCTTGTTTGCTTTTTATTTTGGGAGTTGTAAGTCTAGGTGCTTTCTCCAGTAACATGACATGTATAATAGTATGAATTTATAGTCTCCACTTACTTTCTAAGTACTGTGCAGTCTCAGAAGATGAAACTGTAAACTGCAGTTTCAGGGGAAGCTTTATGCCGCAGAGAGGTTAGAGCTAACTGTAGAGATCTTGATTATAGACTCTGAAGGCTGCCTGAGAATGGGCATCGGCACCTATATGTTGCATACGGTCAAGAGGCATCCAGTGTTCAGCTTCAAAGCACAGCAGCAAAGGCATCGTGACCAGGCCTGTTATGAGAGGGAAGGGAGATTAAAATAAGAGTGATACAGGAAATGAGAGAAGCAGGTAGGAGACAAGTTCCTATCACAAAGTTGGTGCTTAAAGGGAGCTGTGTGCCACGATGGAAGTAAGTTATCTTAACCAGTCTTGGTAAAGAAAGGTAGAAAAAATACAGACCAGAGGAGATATTTTTGGCAAAAGTTTAATGTTTTCCTGTCAGTAGGAGGGGGTAGAGCGCTCTAGTTCAAGGGCAGAGAAAAGCTGTCCAGCTGAACAGACAGGGAGCATCTGAAGTGGCAATGCTTCTGTCAGACACGTCTCTGGAGCTGGGGATTAAAACGTGAGGCACTGACAATGATGAATAGCAAGCAATGACTTTTCAAACCATACTAGAAATACTGCATGAGTGGTTTGACCTCCTGATTTGCATTAGGTTGGTAATGTTTTCCTGCACAGAGTAGTAGTACATGTTCCACCAAGAGGTGGCTTTAGGATTCTGTCTGCCCTAGGTGCATGGTGAAACCTTTTCATTATGCACAGCCAGAAGATGTGCTGTCTGCTGCCACAGGATGTTTATCCTTCCTTACAGCACTGCCTCATCACAGGATACCTTCTGCATGCTCATCCGTGACTGTCCACATGACCAGATAATTTTTTTACTACTTACTTCTTCTGCCAGCCAAGTGTTGTGAATATTTAAAGGTGTGTGATGGAGGAAGTGCTTGCTGGTATTGTATTTCTAGCGACATTTTGTTGTGGGCATGCCCACAGATTCAACAGTACAAGTAGGCACAAGGGGGAATTAGAGTTAGTCCAAAAAGAGAAATTCAGATTTATTAACATCTGTAAAGCACAAAGCATGTGTTTGTATGATAAAATTAATTTGGAGTTTGCTATAGGAAAATAATGAATTTTAATAGCAATGTAAATTCCAGTTGGTGAAAATATTCACCTCAATATTAGTGGAAATATTTCCATTAGGAAGAAAATACATATCTCCTGTGAAATAGAATGGTGGTTAGAAGATGCAGTTCTGCTCGCTCTCATTGAGCCAACACAGCTGCAGATTTATTCTACTATAGTTGATGTACCTAAAAGTTTCCCTTAATTTGGGATCCACTAGGTTTTCTGAACTCCCCTCTTCTAGTGGGCTGGATCAAATATAGTTGATGGATCATACAGATTGTGCTGACAGTCTCTTTTCCACCTTCTTTTTCTGAGAGCCCATGTGACTCGTAGTAAGTTCAATGGCATTGAAGTAATGTTAGTTTTGCAAAAGCACATGTACAACAACAGAGATGCAGAGACTACTTGGCTGCAATGGTCAACCAATTAATGGAATTACAGGAGTTTTTTCATCCTGTTATATTTGATAAGACTATACATACCAGAATATTCAGAATATGGATAAAATTACTTCCTTTCTTCTAGCTACTTTGTATTGTTTGTATTCAGTATCCCGCATAGCTTGTCTCAAACAGCCATTCATAAAATAAGAATTATCTGTATGAAAACTGTTCCTTTCTTACAGGATAAAAAGAGACCTCAGTCCTAATCTTTATAGAAACTTCAATCACTATTCCTTAGTTGGCTCTTTGTTATCTGCTTCTTCACTGAAATAACATCTGCACTAGTTTGTCAGGGTGGAAAAAAAAAAAAAAAAGAAAAAAAAAGAGGAAGTTCAGTATTTGGGGAGAAAACACATCAAAAGGAATTTTACAGAGCAGTGTGTATTGTGTAGCTGCCATATATATGTATGTAGATGACATTTTGTATATATTCCAGGTTATTTTAAAAGGCCTGGTGAGCTTGGCCGTGACATTCAGAAATAACACCACTTTGCTGAAGAGTGAAGAACTAACTTTTGTTGGAAGTGTTGGATTCACTGGAGATTTTCTGAAATACATCTTATAAATCTACAGCTGAACATTTATCCTCTTCCTACAGTAGATCCTAACTCCCACCTGTGCAAAGCACAAAAGTTGTAACAGAGGAACACAGAATGTGTTAATTTTGACAGAAGTGTCAAGTTTGCCTTAAATTTTTTCATTTTCCATATAACATCACAGAAGCAAGCACAGTTAAGAGGAAATACTTTAGAGCTGCCTTTCAAAAACAGATTCTTCTGTCAAATCAAAAGAGAGCATTTTTTTTCAAACAATTATTAGCTATTTTTAGATTCTGTTGTAATATTCACCTTTCCAGTTGCTTTTTTTTTGTTTTGTTTTGTTTTGTTTTTTGTACCAGAAGGAATAAAAGTATCCTTAAATGAAAAAAAATTATTTCTGTTAAGCCTGGTCTTGGTTCTTAAAGCTGGTTTTTCTGGAAGTAGTTCCTGCTATCTCTTTTTTGTTTGTTTAAAATAAGTATTCCTGAACAAAGCAAACATTTATGAAAATGCATAAACATTTTCTGTGGAAAGCTAGGCTTTTAAAGCAACTTCAGTGAAATTATGCTTACATTGATGTATCAGAGCAGAAGTAGCATACTGCATGTCTTGCTTAGACTGGGATATAAAACTGTGCTTTACATGAGTCTTGTTAATTTGTTTCACTTCTGTGCAGCATCTATTTAATTTTTTCTTGGTTTTGTTTGTTGGTTTTTTTTTTTCAAATTATTCTAGAAGGTGTCTTTGTGTAGATTCCATTCTAATGGATGTTCCATTTGCATGTTTTAATTTTTTTTTTTATATTTGGAATCTGAAAACTGAACAGAAGCAGTATCAGGCAAAATGCAGAAAGCACTCCTTTCTAGTTTAGCTAATCCTTGTGGGCATGTTCCTCAGTACTTGACTTCTTTAATTCTGGAAGTCATTGAACTGGAAAGTAGTTTTGGGACATGCACAACTGTGGTGTTGGACCAGATCACTGAAATTCTTGCTATTCATAATGACAGGTAGCAAGGATGTCCTTTACAGATGCAAAAGTAAAGTACATAGTAGTAGTGCAGTCCAAGGACTCCTTACTCGTATCATACATGAGTCCTCACAACATTTTTGGTTCTTATCAGTCTGTTAATCTGAAACACAGGTACATTCTTTTAGCTGGTTGTATTTCTATATCACAGAAAATAATGAAAATAGGTAGGGGATTATTATTGTGCCTTACCACTAGATGTGCAAACTTCAGACAGACATAGTTTCATGCTTTTCACATGGAAATCTGACTCTTTATTTTTTTTTAAAAAAAAAAGCTTTATGAGAATGCAGAGAGCCTTGGCTGCCTGCAGTCATGTCCATTTTCATCCGATATTGTGCTTTTTAATTGGTTGGACCACCTCACTGAGGCATGGATGCCAAGCAATATTAGCTTTATATAGGCACTTTGCATAATAAGGTGAGTGGCATCATTTGCAGCTGGGAGACCCATCACACTAAGGTCTTCAAAGCACTGATGCCACATGTCATGTTAACAATGAAGTACACCTGTTGGCTTTTCTGTGCCAAATATGCTCCTGAATGGGGGAGGGAAGGAAAGCATGGAAAACAAGTCAGTTTTTCATTGCCAAAAGAGCCTAGCTATACTGCAGCTTTGACCACTTATAATATATCTAACAGGAAAACAGATTATGGCTGGAGAGGAAAAATTAAACAACCCAAGAGAGAGATTGTAGCCTTCCTCTGAGAAATTGGCTGATACGGATAAGAAGATATAGAGTGGAGGAGGAACAACATTCTTCAGTCCAGGTGGTGCTATGCAAAGTTAGAATTCCTGGGCCACAGGTGCTGTGTGGAAGGTCTGTCTGCTCCTTCTGAGTTAGGGTTTGGCTTTGCTTTTCCTTTCTTCATGTCCAGGGTCTTCTGAGCAAAGTATCTTTTTCCTGCTTTTCCTGAACAAAATTAGAATATTCTTTTGCTGCAATGTTCAACGTCAGGTCACCACCAGTTCTTGACAGTAGCCCAAGATGATATACACGTAGAAATCCCATGATGCAGTTCTCAATGGATGCTTGACAGGTGCTTTAGGCAAATGTTGCTTTAGCTACCAAAAATTCTATTTGAAAGAGTCTTTGGCCTAAGGGATACGTAAGCCTGTACATCGACACATTTCAATTCAATATAGAGCAGATGCATTGCTTAGGACGTTTTATGTCCTATTCTATTATATATTTGTCCATTTATATTAACTCTTGGAATTATAGGAATGGGAGATTTTCCTGTATATTTATGGATGTAATATGTGGATCCTGCTGTGGTTATCTATCTATACATCTCTTTTTAAATCTCTATCCTATCACCTGCTCTCTTTGTGTCTTATACCCATCTCCTACCAGTACCTGTCTTGCAAATATTTCCCAATCTCTCTTTTGAGGCCAAATTCTTCTAAGCAAAATATCTTCATCCTGATTTTTCTGCCAGGTGGTCTTTTTAACACAGCTATTTCTCAAATGGAGCCTTTTTGCTTGTTCTGAGGCAACAGTATTGCTCCACATAAAGCAGCAACATCATACAGGGAATACCAATGGGGATCAGGAATAGCCAACTAGAGAGATACCATCTAGAGACATAGGGAAGAGTCTAGCTGGTTCTTTTCCAGCGTGGCTGCATACCCTCTTTTCCACTTGGTCTAGTGCTCAGCCATCTGGAAACACCAGGGTGGAGAAGGAGACAGATTTACTTATGTGCAACTTCAGTTTTACCTCTCAGGCTTCCTAGTAATAAACCTCAATGGAAATAAAAGACCTGCAAAGCAAACAACATTCTCAAGTGTGAGAATGGCAGAGTTACAGAATCGCTGCATTTTGGGAGGGACCTCCTGAGGCCATCTGGTCCAAACCCCTGCTCGAGCAGGGTGAGACGGAGCAGGGTGCTCAGGATTGTGCCCAGTCAGGGTTTGAGTATCTCCACGGAATTGTTCAGAAGATGTCTCTTCTTGCTGCTGCAACGTGACTGAACAGCTGCTGTAACCAAAAAGCAATTACTGGTGTAGCAGGACACAATTTGCTTAACAAGGGTCTTCCCCTTTTTCGTAATGCCTGCTGGAACAGCAGAAGCATTTAGGAGGGACAGAAGGAACAGAACTGGACTCTGAAATGGTTATGGGCTTTTAACTGTCCCTCATGTGGTGGTTGTGCAATGTGGGACCTGGTGATGGAATAAGGTCTCAGAAAAGATGTAGATTTAGTCTGACAGTAAGTAACCAGTGCAAAATCTTCCCTTTAAATACCCCAGATGGAGTTCAGTGACTCAACTCGCACCAAGCATTGCTGCATTTGGCACGGGGGGGTGCTGTGGGTTCGTGTGGTGGGTTTTGCTGGGGGGTGGTACAGTGGTGGCTCCTGGGAGGAGCTGCTCGGAGTGCCCCCAGCTGTGGGCCAGACCTGCCTCGGGCCAGGCCTGAGCCAGTCAGTGCCTCTGCGAACACCTCAGGGAGGAAGGGGCACAGCGTGTGGAGGGGGGGGTGCAGGCCTGGGCAGGGCCCGGCCCCCCAGCCCAGCTGCACGGCCTGGTCTACAACCCGGCCCCTGCCCAGCCCCAGCTGCAGCCCTGGCCCAGCCGACCCAGCACAGCCCCACCCTAGAGCTGGGAGCTTTCAATGGAAACAGCTGTGCAGGCATGAGGTCAGTGAAGAGAGGAGAGGGAGAGTCCCCTGCAGCCCGGGGTGAAGGCCATGGTGAGGAACGTTTCCCTCTTAATGCTTAAGTAGTCAGTGGAGACTGCGGCCTGGGGGAAGGACTCCCCGCTGGAGCAGGGGAGACTGTGAGGAGCCGTTCCCTGTGGAGGGAGGAGCAGCAGAGACAACATGGACTGACTGCAACCCCTGTTTCCTGCCCCCTGAGCCGCCAGGGGGAGAAGGTAGAGGAATGGGGAGCAAAGCCTTTGGGCCCAGAAAGGAGGGAGGGTGGGGGAGAGGTGCCATTTTAAGATGTAGTTCTCATTATCTTGCTCTGGTTTTGATTGCTAACAAATTAGCTTTTGTGTTTTTCCCCAAGTCGAGTCTGTTTCTTGCCCGTGACCATAAGTGGTGAAGGAACCCTCCCTGTCCTTGCCTCAGCCCACGAGGTTTTTACCTTTTGTTCTCCCCTTTCTCTGCCCCATCCCACCAGCGCAGAGGAGCGGGCGAGCGGCCGCGTGGTGCTCAGTTGTGTGGGGGCAGGTGTCTGTCACTGCTCCAAAAGCAGCTGCAACGTTGCACTTGCTATTCTGTAACTGTGTATTTTCTGGTTGGGAAGCTGTGAATACTATTTTCTTGTATTAGAGATAGGTCTTAATATTGAAGTTTAATTTAGGTCTCTGCATATTTAAGACTCCTGTGTGTTTAAAAATGCAACTAATCACTTTGAAAATATTCTGAATTTACTTCATCACTAAGATATTTATACTCCAAACCTGGGATATTTTGCAGGTTCTTACATTAACTTTGCAAACAGCTTGTAAGAGAGTGTGGGTTAATTGTGTGGTCTGGTGACACATTTTGACAATCTCTTGCCAGAATATCTGTCTATCAATAAGTTTATCAGTAGACTTCATTTATTAAAGAGAAAAGTAGTAGCAGTCTTTGTTTTTCTTTTCTGCTTAAGGAACAAGACAGACTGTCAGTTGGCTTTTTTTGCTGTTGTATTTTTTTCTGCATTTGTTTGTTGGGGTCAGTATTTGTAGTTTGATTTGATACGCTTGAGCGATTAAATTCCTTTTTTAGTGATGAGGATTAAAAGAGAGCACCAAGGTATTACTCAGGCAATATTCCTTGGTGTCCTATATGAAGCATTCCCTGAAAGTAGAGAGTTGCATGTTCCATGTTAATTATCCCACCTTACAATAATAACCTAATGAAAGAGCTATTTATATTAATAATGCATTGCATTCATAAGAGCAGTTCTTCACACTGGTCTTCATTGTACCTATAAACCCCCTAACAATAACAAGAAGAAAAAGTAGCTCTACCCCAAGCAGAAAGCACCTTAGTGTGTCTGGCAGCTTACAGGAACAGAGCACATCCACAATCATATTTGACTGCCATCTTAGGGGCGTTTCATACCTCAGTCTTTTTCTCCCTCAGGAGTCTTAATTCTCTTTACCTATTCATTAGCATGTACAATTAACACTGTTCCTGAGAATATTAGCGATCAGAATTTTAGTGATGCTCCTATCAGTGTTAATCTCAGTGCATTTTCCATGACAATTAAGCAGATAGTAGAATGATACTGTAAGAGTCCTGGGACATCCGTATTTCTCAAATACTTGTCCTCTGTACTTGTGCATGAGACTTCAAAGGAAACCAAACTATTGCACTTCAGAGGGAGAAATTTATTTTTGCCTTTTCGTAGTGGGGTTACTGCAATAGTTGACACTTATCAGTAATATTTAATCATGGTGTGCAGTTGATTTGAGGTGACTTATCTGAATCATCTTGGCCTATCTCTTTAAAATAAATCTGTCATATATTCATAAACAAATCTAGAGGTCAGATAATGTTAGTTGTCAGGTCTGACTATGCCCTGACTTTTCTTTTAAAGCGCAGAGAGACCAGTCTTAATAAGGGAACTGCTGGTTTTAAATTACATGCTTTTTGTCCTTTTCTTATTTGAAAATCCTGCCTGCTTAGTTTGACAATAAATTAAGCACTGGTATTAAAACTAGATTTTCATTGAATCTGAAGGAACAATATCCCTGTAAGGAAGAAATGATCGCAAAGAAGAGGTCTGGTTCATTCATCTTCACCTTAATTTGAGCTATATGACTATGGATTTGGATTTAACCCACTCTCTTCCTATCAAAGATCAGTATCAAACGACGTGATTTTAGTATATATAAGAAAATATGGCTTAATTTACATATTTCCTTCTTCATTTTTTCTTTTGCCTACCACTAAGTTGGCGTGTCTTACCTGTGCTGCTCTAAGTCCTCCTTGGTGATGAGAAGGGAACGGGCTTTGTGGAAAGTGGAGGGACACTGGATGCTTTCTGACAACCGAGGAGGCAACAGATAGGTATCAGTCTGGGAAACTTTCAGTTCCAACTCTTTTATTTTTTTGGCAGTTGTCTTCCAGCAGGAAGATAGTGTCAAAGGCAGCCACTAGAATAATGCAGAGAGTTTGTGAAATGGAAATGCAGACAAGGCAGTAAAGATCACTCTCTTCTGTCGTCACCCCATATAAAGTCTCTGGCCAGTCTCTGAAAGGGAAAAAAGATTATTATATACAAATATTACTTATATATAAAATATACACATTGAAAATTAGATGTGTATAATATCTCAACCAATTTGTAATACTCAGATTTAATTTATTAACAGGAAAGTTAATAATATATTTTACTAAAGCTGTTCTATGGCAGTGAGCATGATCTTTAAAGAGCAGTTTTCATCCTATAAATTTTATATTAAAATTAAATTTTGATAATGCAGTAATGCTGTTATTCGTGTTTTGTATATTTTTAGTAAGTGTATTGGTTATCTTTCTAATCTTCTTACATAATGGTTTTCTATCCTATGACAAAACTGAAACCACTACTTTTCCCAAATTACTCAATTAGAGAAATTCAAGTGAAATTCCTGACAGATTTCATTTTCATTCCACATTTAATCTTCCCATTTGTGTTTGTAGAGTTTTTTCCTGGTTCTTTTTTCTAAAATGTACCTCCTGGTGAACATTAGTTACTTCTGAACCCATATAAGCAGACATTTATTGACACTGTTAAAATGAACTTAGTGCCTACAAAAGAGAGCTCATTTCTACATTTTAATATGTCTATTTATCTTTGTATTTCTGTCAGAGTCAGTAAACAACCTGCATAGCTCTCTTTTATAGACTGTAATTACTTGAGTGGAAGAGCTTGGCAATTTTAAAATTAATTCTATTAAATATTAGTGCATATGGTGGGCAAGATATTTATGATCAGCAGAAACAATGCTGAAGACTATTTGTTGCACCAAATGCATAGGAAACTGTGCAGTTTTAGGGCTGGGGAATCATTTAGTTTACTAAAGAAACTGTCCTGAATGTGACCTGTGGATCAGCACTGGGGCTGGGGTCAGCTTTATGCTCAGGCGCAGGCACCAATAGTGCTGTGAAATTTTTAATCCAGTGAAGATTCGGTGGCAGCTGGGGGCCTGGCAAGAGAGGGGAGGGCATCGCCTTGGCAGGGGGACAGTTACAGAGCCCAGGTTGTGCTGGTGCCAGTTAACTCCTCTTTTGGAGTTCCATCATTCTTATATTGGAATTCACTCCTTTCTGAGATCAGTGCCTTCTCCTGAAAAATAATATACTTGTGGTTTAGTTCACCTTTTTTGCCATGTGGCGTACAAAGGAGTTTGTATTTTTTCCCGCATACCTGCTTTTTTAAACAGATTTCTTTATGGTTTGGAGTAGGTGTTTTATGTGGATCCTTTATCAAGTCTGTAACTGTATTTGGGAGAGCAAGCACACTGCCACAGTGGAGATGTTGCCTAGTGTGTGATGCTGTGAGATTATCCCAGTTCAGGAGGAAACAGCGACAGCAATAACTTCCTGAGGCACCAGTTCCATCCCAGACTGGTGTGTGGAAGCCATAGCTCGTTGTCCCATAAACAAAAATATCACCAGAACCACAGTTTGTATTAAACTGTATTCACCCATTGTTAAATTTTCTTGGTCTTTTGCTTCCACATGCGTCAAACAGGCTTTTCATTGAGGAGCTCTCATTTGTTAGAATTAACTTCTAAAAAGAAGGGACCTGAGTTGACAGAATGTAAAAAATCAGCAGAGTGTCATTCTCAGGAGCATGTAGTCTCACTACCACCAGTTACCCACTGACTTTGATGCACTAGTGTTTGGTTCTAAAAAAAACAAGAATCACTTTCATTTATTTGTATAAATGGATAGGAACAGTGTATGCAGTTGTAATTCTTTGAACCTTTGTCCAGAAAAAATGCATGCAAAATCACGTATGTGGAAGAACTTGCATACCTCCTGGATGAGCTGTGCGCAATGAGTAAATACTGGAATAAAATGTTTTCTTAGACCTGCAGTGTTTATTTTACACAACTGCTAGTATGCTTACAGAAAAAGGACAACCTTTCCTGAAAGGATATGATGCAAACACTACAAATCCCCTTTGGAAACCAACAAACTTTTAGAAGGGTCTGAGATAGAGAAATTTTTCCCCATGGCATTTAAAGGGCAGAAAGTGGAACAGAAGAAAACTCTCAGCTGTTCAAAAAGTGGATACATACAGTTCCCAACAAATCTTGTAAGCTCATTTTTTTTTTCTAGTTCTAAACAGAAACCTCTAAACAGAGTCTAAAGAAAAATACCTAAAAAAAGTTTAGTGGAGATGGTGTCACTGGAATGTGTACAATTATTTGGATATTACATGGCAAAGGATGAACTTGTGATGGCAGAATATTGGATAATGGAAAGACCAGATCAGCCGTTTACCTTTACTTATTTCAATTAATTTGATTTTATAAAGTACAGACTGATTGAGGAGATTGCAACAGTCTAAACATTATATGCTTTTTGGATCTTTAAATTTTATAGCTGCCAATAAATCTCCCAGTTTATCAACAGTTAGTTGTCTTAGAAATCCTCCCAGGGGTATATTCTTTTTGAAAGTGAATTCAGTGTGTTGAGAATCTTGAACTGACAGCTCTGAAACAGCTATAGGAAAGGGGTGATTCTTTTTCTAGACCACCTAGTTAGTCTATTTTTATCTTGCCTTCTAGGCTTGCAAACACAATTTAGTCTCTATGCCAACTCACTCCTTGACCTTCCGCCGAGAATGACGTTAGTAACGCCAATTCTGGTGATAGTTTGTGATGTGGATATTTATCCACTAAAGCTCTGGACCAAACCCATCAATTCACTTCATGCAGGGTACAAAATAGCTGTTGGGCTGCAATGACTTTCACCCTTTACTATCTAGGGCCAGAAGTGAGCCAATGCCCTTTACATGAAAGGCACTGTTGCCTGTCAGAGCCATCATGGTAAACACTCATTTAAAATAGTATTTTAAAACTGATGAAGATTGTAGTCACTAATCAAAGAAAAGCTTTAGTGCCTCAAAAATGTGGAGCGGGTTACAGTCATCAGAATAAATTACAACTGATTCTGAGCAGTCATTAAAGAGAAAGTTCAGGGGCCATGACAGAAAGAGACCCTGGAATAAGTTGATACATTATTAATGCAGTCTGTTAGGTCATGTCTCAGCAGTGTATATTTGCAGTGGGTTCAAAATACCTATTAAACATTTACTTTTTTTCATAGTTCTATTCAACACTTGGCACTGATTGACATATTTTAAGGAAGTTGTATGTTTTGTTCAGTAATTTTTTGGCACATGATTATTATGTGTGTGGGCGAACACATATGCATATATGTATGTACACAAATATATATATATAGAAACTGTCTTTTATCTTTTCTACTGTAATACCATTGTTTGTGTGACTTTTTCCCCTCCTACTTCCACTGAGCCCTGCTGAGAGTACACCCTGAGGCACAATATCTCCAGGTTTGCCTGCCATTTTGACATTCCAAATAATTCAGGGGAAATACTGTGCAGTAGTTTCCCCCATTCTGATTCCTTACCTCCTTTCTTCCTTCCTTGCAGTTTCATTGCCTTTATTAATAAGTAATTTTTTTTACACTTTTGACTCTCATCCTACTGTCCCCTCATCTGTTGAGGGAATAGACAGTTAAATAAAGGCTACACATCCTTTAATCATAGATGGCTTATACTCCTGTTGCTGCATGCTCAGAGTTCAGCTTAAATTCCAGACTTCAGGTGTACTTAGTTGCTGTGGCACACTAAAACTTGCTGTAACACCGCTCCCTAAAGGGCTGGGGCATAGAAATGTGTTACAACACTTCCTTATGTTCCACGATACTATAGAACCTTTGGTTCAGTGTGTTAATGGTATTATTTTTGTCTTTCTGCAGGTACTATTATATGTCTGAATCGTGTTACATTGGATTAAACAGCACACGTCTTGCCATGGGCTTATATCAGCACCCAACAGGTGAGTTATGCTTGATATGTTAAGAGACGGACATTATTTTTTTCCTTTAAGAAGTAGAATGTTTTCCGGATAGTTTGAGATGCTGACCCTTTTACCTATTTTTAAACCCAAATCGATGTTATTCAAAACAATCATAGTTGTTTATGACAAATTATCTGAAAATGGCTGTCATTTGCAAGAAGGTAAAACACTGACAGTGTTCTGTAAGTGAATCAGAGTCTCTAATTATTTTTTTTTTATTATTTAAAAAGTGCTTTATGTTGGTAGCAAAAGAATTTCTGCCAAAAAGGACTTGTGAAAAGTTTGATTAGTTCTCAAGTGGTGAGGGAAATGCATCAAATCCATATATGCACTGCACTACTACTAGAATGTAATAGAGAAGTGTGAAGGAAGAAATCTGTTTGATCACCTCTAGTTAAGAGTACTTTTTCCAGTTTTGATGGATTAGAGTTTACAGGTATCCAAAACTAAGGAATATTTGATATCTCTAAATTTCTTTATTATTATTAAGAGTAAGATATCTATAATACCGTATTGAAGCTTCCGAAGTGTGTTGAGATTTGTATTCCTTCTTCCAAAAGTAAGATAATCTTTGAATTCTTCGTATGCAATAAAATTTTTAGTTCCTTTTTGGAATGAAGGCTTTGAGGGAAGATCATGATGGGAAGAAAGACTTGAAAAATAATTTTGAATTCACTATTGTTTTTAGCTGTTGGATTTGGGGTTAGTATCGTATGGTCTTAAGCAGATAAATGCAGCTGATGTGTAGCAGAATTGTCTCTGAGTTTGACCGTGGGCTTGATGCACAATGGCAGGCTTTTCATCATTTCATATACCAATATTTACCTTCATGGAAGTAAACCCCTAAAGTTAGCTTTAAATTGCTGTCATTCCAGGTAATACAGTGGAGGCAAACAGTAGGGATCCCAAAATGAATTCTTTTTGTTATTGTTCACCTGACAAAGGCAAGTCTTTCTCCTATAACACAGATGTGTTTCAAGAGTTTATAGGTGAATTTGTGGCAGAGTTGTTGTAAACTTTTCTTCTCTAAAAATAGAAACTCTTATCCATACAAATTCATCTGTCACACATTAAAGTAAGTTATTGTAGTGAACATAACCTTTCCTTATAGACAGTAATAAAATGCTACACAGGTACAGGTTCAGTTAGTTTATTCATGTATCTACATCTTTCCAAAGACCTGTGCTTTTTCAGTAACTGTTCTATGCTTTAACATATAGCTTATTCCAGGCTGTCTTTATTAGAAAATCCCATGTATGATATTCAAAATCTGGATTGGTGGCATTAATATAATAAAAAATTAAAACAGAGCTTCATGATTAGTCTTTCCACCCGCTTGTACCTGCACAAAAATTGGGAGCAGTGTAGCATCCAACACAGGAGAAACAATGTAACTTCATCTCTGGAAAGTGCACATCTGACTGATGGAATTACCTGCGCAGATAACGTGCTAATAAAATGGCTTGGACTGTATTAAATTGGGTTGGCTATCAACTGGTTCCTGAAGGAAGAAGGTTCGGTATGTGAAACTGTTATCTGTGCAAGACTTTTTTCATTTAACAAGCAATTCACTGTAATTAAAATAAAAATTAAATAGCTTTCACTGTAGTATCCTAAGAGAGTTTACCAGAGCAATACCCTGACTATTTGAAGGCAGAGGTAATTTTGTACCCATAATGTATTTATGGAAATACGTCTATTCTTTCCCAAAGCAGAAAATGATACGTATTTTAAATTACATTTTCTAAGAAGGATTTTTTTTGTAGTAGAAATTTTTACATAGTGCATAATTTATGGTTTCTGGGAACAGGTGATTAAAATTATGTCTTCAGTAGAGGTGATCCAAAGGAGCCTTTGACATGCATTAAGATCGCCTATATTTACAATGTCTTTTTGATAATTTTATTTAGTTGAATGTTCACATGAAGTTTTCACAGGGGAAGAAATAACAACCCTGTCTGTCTAGGTCTATGTGTGTTTATAGGTCTATTCTGTGTTTATAGAGCCGTTTATTTTATGTTCTGCTTTAAAAAAAAAAAAAACAAAAAAAACCCGAAAAAAACCCCAAAAAACAGTGTGGACTATTTTGAAAACAAGAAAACTGTAATTAAAGGCATTGATGGATAGTTACATTAACAGTTCATCAACAGCTAATCTGAGACCATCTGTTCTTTAGAGGTCTAAAAAGGTTAACGGCATATGGATGCCTCTACTTGCCACCTACCCTGACATAGATTTGCCAGGATGAAGGAACAGTGCTATAGTGTGGGGCTTCTGGCAAAGCACTTTGTGCTGAAGTTCACTTCGTGCTGCCAGAAGTGGCCACACAGGACACAGTTTTTCCAGGCAGACACGTCATTAAATAGTGTGGATTTGGATTTTGGGCTTTTTTTTTTGGCAGTGTGGGTTAAACAGACTTAATCAGCAAGTTGGGTATGTGTCAAGCTAAAAGAGGTAATTGTGTTATTGTGGTTTTAGGCTTTTTTTTCTTTTGAGAGTACTGTGGATTTAAAAAAACAAAAAAAAGGTTTAAACAAATTACCAGAAAAAAACTGAGCATCTTCAGAAAGACTGTTAAATTCTGCTGTGCATAATCAATTTTCAATATATTGTCATAAAATGAATAGTGTAGTCTGTGGGACAGAGCTGTTGTATTTGTATGGAGCCTGGCACAATGGATTGTGGTTCTGAATCAACCCATGATTAGCTGTTTCTGTGAGGTGTTAATGTCAGGGCTACAGCTGTGCATGTGCCCAGCTGTGGAGCCTGACAATCTGGGTTCTGACCTGTGGACAGCTTGACCTTGAACATGCCTCCTTACTGTGGAAGGTGCAAGAAGAAGCGACTATGCAGATTATCTTCTTGGTTTGTTTCTTTCCCTCTTTATCATCAGCATAGTTATCATTACAGGGGAGAGTGAAAGTGAACTTTCCTACTTCCAGAAAACTGGATTCATGGTAGGGACGCAATGATTCACTGGCTTTCATTGCCGTTGGAGACATGGGAGAGGCAATGGTAGTTTTGTCCTTTTGTATATGTATAAAATACATAGTTCTTTAATGGTGTTGTGAATCTGCAAGGTAAAAGGAAATTGTTTGAGTTAGTTAAAATATCTTGGGGAAAGATTTCTCGTTCTTGTGAGTATCTGGGTAGCAAGGTAGCAATGAAGGAAACTGAACTGGGAAGAAGGTAAACTATGGTAAATGCAGAAAAACTGGAAATGGATTAAAAGGGACAGTTGAGTAGCCATCTCTGTGTGGTATTGATTTCCTCACAACAAAGAAACCTTCTTAGCAGATGAGAGCCCTGCTCTTCATTCTACCATCTTGAAGAGAAGTGGTTGTAGGAGTGCTTTGGGTTATTGCTCTCAACTGGGTAAAATACTTGAGGGCTTTTGTTTGGCTGAGATTGCCTATTTGACTCTAACATAGGCAAATTCACTGGAAGGTGGAAAACCTGTTTAAGAAGCTGAAGAGATGAACTGTGTAGCACTGGCTATGCTTTTATCAGTATACAAAAGCTAGCTAAAAAGTGTCAAGAATATTCTGCAGTTCTCCTGTAGAACTCTTCATCCTCTGCAGTAAAAGCATGAACCTGGCGCAGTACTTGTATACTTGAGTTAATGAATCTGGATCACTTATGAAGTCTGACATGTGAACTTAGCCTGCATTTTAGTTGTGTAAGCAACTGGCTTCTGGCTGCACTGGTGTTATATTCTCAGTATAGCTGTCTCTTAGGACAAAAAAAAAAAAGCAAGGTAACTTCTCACAGGATAGAAAATGGCATGTGTTTCAAATGCATTATCACAGAATGAAGTAGAGTAAAAGTCATCTAACAATGAAGCATCAAAAATGTCTCTGATAATTTAAAAAATCACTAACGTGTTTCTGAGTGGTTGAGCAACCTCTAGAGCAAGAAATAACACTTATATCTGTAAAAAGAACTAAGTGAATAGGGTTTAGAGAAGTTTATTCATAGTAGTGTCATAAGAGGAACAAGCATAAGACATAGTATTACTCTGCCAAACATCTTGGGTATGTGCATTTCTATGGAAGACATAAGAAAGGAACATGGGATATATATACAATAAGGAAGAGGAACTGAAAGTCTTAGCACAGGGCCAGGCTTATGCTGTAATTGGCATATGGAGACTTGAAGGAACGATTCACTTGATATAAATCTTGAATAATATTTGAATTTGACAGGAGTATAGCATGCCAAAGAAAATAAGTAAGGTGATATTCCCTTGCAATAACTTCTTTCTAGAACAGAGACAGGATTTAAGTGTCTGTAAATGTATTGCAAAAAGTGTAAAATTGCCCTGATGGTGCACATCTAATCCAGGGCCCAAAATAGGGAAGACCAGGTTTTGGAGACTTTTTGTGAACATTCATGAAATGGCAGGTTTTTTAGTTCAGTTTAGTTATTACAACATACATAGTTAGAATATAGATGACATTGGTTTTCACTCGTTAGGGGCTTTTTTTAGTGGGGGGGGCGGGGGGAAGCCCAACACTAGGTAATAACATAATTAAAATTACATACTGAAATTGGAGAAGTAAAGAAAGGGAAGGCTAGTCAAGACATGAGAGAAATTAGCAGGAAGGAATTTGTTGAGAATATGCTGGTGGAATGCAACTTTGGAAGATGGGTAATGAAATAGTAAAGTTCATGATATTCATGGAAGAAGGGAAGATGATTAAATAAAACAATAGATTTAAATAAACTTGGGTAAGCAGTGGCTTGTACTTCATGTGAACCTAGGCTAGGTGAAATGAGGTTAAAGAGACTGCAAAAAACCCCAGTTTTTACTATTTTTAATTCTTTTCATAGGGGGAGAGGATGAGAGAGAGACAGCAAATGTAGCAGGAGTACAATCTGGATAAATCATGAGTTGTTAAATTGTCTTAAAAATGAAGTATACAAGAACTGAGGTTACTGAGGGTGAATACATAGGTACAAAAATAGAAAGCTGAGTGAACAGAATGAGATGCAGCTAAGTAAAAGTATTTAGACATTATCTCTGTCTGCTACCACTAAGGAAAAAACAGTTTTTTTCATCTCTACTCAGTGAAAATGAAAAGTTACTGAGCGAGAAGTCTAATGCAGTCCAAACATTTGATATGTTTTTCCTTCACTAAAAAAACAACTGTGATGACTCGAATGAGGCAATTAATTTTAATGCCAGAAAGGCAAAATAGGCTATAATGGGAGAAGATCATAAAATAGTTGGGTTATATGTTTTCAAGTAAGTTGGACCACACTAAATTAATCCCACAGACTGAATCAACCTCAGAGCCATTAACAGTGATCTTAGAGATGCTGGAAGATAGGTGAGGCTGTGAAAGACTGAAAGCGGCATCCATTATTTTTTTGAAAACATAAGAGCAGGAGAATTACAGGTGCTGCAGCTTAATTTCAATTTCAGGGAAAACAGTAAACCAAGCATTCTGCTTGTGAGCACCTACAAGACAACAAGAAACTGTCAATGTGGGTTTGTCCAGAACAAATCTTATAAAGCCAATCTAATTTTCTTTTCTGACAGGATAACAAGCCTTTGGATAGAAGAGAAGCAGTAGATGCATATGTTGATTTAAAAAAAAAAAAATCTTTTGAAACTTGTGTAACATTCTTCTGAGTAGGCTAGGCAAATTGACCCAGGGTTAATCTGTAAATGGTTAGAAAAGAGCACTCAAAAAGCACTTGTGTTTTACTTTTGTTTGGTAGGTTGGATTGAGCAAGTTTCCTTAGGAATGTGACCTGCAATCTCTTTCTACTAAATTTCTTCATTAATGATGAGGATGATGGAAAAGATATTGTGCTTGTCAAATTTTAGTCAACAGTAGTCTGAAGGATCACAATCAGGATAGAAGGCAGTATTTAGTTCTTGATAAATTAGAGGCAAATGTCTGAAAGAATAAAAAGCACAGAAAGGCCCTGTGCATAGACGGTAATGGCAAACTGCATGAATACAAAGTTAAGAAGAGTTGTCCATTAGGAGTTCTTCTGGAAATGAATTGGGGAATATTTTGGATCACAAACTGAATATGATTTTGTACTATTTCATGGAGGTAAAGACACTGGGACTGTCAAGCAGACCTGGCACTGTCCACACAGGTTTACTGAAGCGCCACACCATATCTAGTGTAATCGCGTCTCCTTTGCTGGTTTTTCTTTACAATTTGATTGCTCTAATCTCCGAGCGAGTATGTCCCAGTCAAAGTGTCCGGAGCGTAGAGGTCAAGTAGGTGGAAGGGCTTCTAAAAATTTAAACTTAGGAAGGTTGCCACGCACCTTCTCCTTCCCCTTCCCCAATGGACAGATGTGTTCTGGCTTTAGTTCAACTTGGCTTTAATTGCCAAGTATCACTGTATTTTGATCCTTAAGTTTACTGCGCTGTAGATCCTTTGTTTTGTTTTGAAGTAAACTCTGGTATTGATACATTATTAAGTGCATATGTGGTTAGCACACACTTGAGTAAAATTTTTTTAAAGGGCTGTAATTGCTTTAGTGAGAGGTAGCGTGTTTGAATCTGGAAGTACTGTAGCTAAATATTTTGGTAGCTGAATTTCCAGGTACTCTTCAGTACCTGAGCTAACTTATGTGACTGTCCTGAAAGTTCTGTTTACATCTACTGCACCATGAGAAAGACATATCGTGGCACATATAACACTGTTATATTTTGCCCTTACTTCTAGGAGGGGAGAAAGGGAAAGAATATTGTGAAGAATATCCAGTGATAGGTACTTCATCTCTCAACTAGAAACTAAAACACACTACCTTGCAGGAACCTCTGTCCTGCAGGAATGATATTGCTTTAGTACCTAGAGAAACAAAGCTGCTCAGCTTTCATTATGAAAGTTTATTTGGTCAGCAAGCCTAGAAGTCTTGGGTATACTTGGACCTTAAATGTGAGTGCAGTGCCTTGTGAGTGACATTTGGAGCAGTACTAGTCATTCTGACTAACATCTTTGAAGAGCTTGTTGTGTGGACCCCAAATTGGTGGATTTAATCTCCTTTCCAAAAGATTAACTGTATTTTACTTTTAAAATGTGTAGAGATTTGTGTACAAGTAATGATTTAAATAACCAGAAAATGTAAACCTTGGTATTCAGCATTTAAATTATAGAATCAAGTTGGTGTGGGTGTGTATTTGCTTGTTTGTTGTTTTTTAAAAACCTTTTAAAGCCTAAGGTTATTGTCCCTATCCAAGCTCCCCTTATTAAATTCTGGGGGAAGTTCAGATCTGGATTTTGCATACTTTGGAAATCGAATTATACCTAGCCTTAACTTATTTAGGGACTTGTCTCCGATTTTTCTTATGAAAGCAAATTCTTAAGGACTTTTCTTGCAAAGGACGATGTCTTCGTTATAGATTAACATTACCAAAATTACTGTATACTTTATTGTTTTGTGCAAGGTTTAAAGGAAGTAGTCTTGCAGGGGCTTCTGCTCCAAAAGCCGAAAGTTACAGTATCTGTATTTGAAATGTACAGAAATATTTCTAATCTTGAAGTGCTACATGAATCCCTTTAGCATTGCAACAGAGTAGAAAAAGTAAACTAAGGTAGAAATATGGCCTGGCCTAGGAAACTCTTTACAACCACTTTGAAATATATTCAATATGATTTTTGCAACCTAACCTTTCACCTATCTTGTGGGGGACTCTAATTTTTAAGCTTTGGCCCCATTTTTCATTTGGAGTTTGTAAGGTTGTTTGATTTTATTTTTTTTAATGGAATGGTCATCTTCATATCTTAATAAAACAAAAATTGAATTATATGCACTACTAGTTGAGCATGACAGGACTGTAAGGTGTGAAAACCTGTGGGAAAAGCATATTAATTTTAGATTCCACTTGAGAATACTGCAGTGCACTGGAAATGGATTCAATCGTAATGGTACTAAAGAAGACAGAAGCTGGGGAACAATGGAAATCAATGATTTGAACCTAATTAAAAAGACCTGATAAAAATTCTAGAAAGCCAGATGGCAAAGTCAATTTCTCAGTATAATACCACTGCAGAGAAAGAATATGATTAGCTGTTGACATTCTGCACGGCTAGAATGATCTTATCAGAAGGAAGCCAAAGTATTTAGTTAACAATAGTATACTGGGCTTTTATATAACTATTGTACACCTGAGTTGATGTAAATCATTTGCTTTCCAAGAAATATGAGAATATTTTCCTCAAATGTCATAGTGCAGAACTCACAAGTTAAATACCTTGGTACAAGCTTCAGACTTTGCTGAATGCTAGACACGTATATGATTTGAACACCAAGGCTGAAATCAAAGTCCAGTTATAGGTGCTGGAAAACATGAGCACTTTTGTGGCTATTTATATCTATATTTGTGTTTCTAGTTTTCAGCTAAATCTGCTGAATTAGGAGTAAATTTTGGGAAAGGATGTGTCCGGTACATATGTATAATGAAGCATATGTCTCAGTGCCTTCAGCTGAGCTGTTCAGAGTTTGTACAAAATGCTTAAAAAGACAAAATGAATGAATGATCTGATGGCCTGATAGCTAAGATAATCACAGTGGAGAAGAGATTTCCAGGATCTTCTAGCTCCTTCTCTAGTGGAAGCATTTTATACAAAGCATCCACTTGACAGACTGCGAGCATCCAGCAAAGAATAGAATAAAAGCTGGTGATTTGAGAGTTTTCCTGGGAAGCAGAAGGTCCAAGTTCAAATCTTTTCAGAGGAAGAATTGAATCTAGGTCCCACATATGCTAGGCAAAAGTGGTCTGATCATATAGCTACTAAGTAAAAAAGAAATTACTGTCGTACACCATTATTTTCTGTTTGTCCTCCCTTGAAGTGTTGGCTATAGTAATTGATAATCAAGACTTTCATGTTAATTTATTGCTGTATTCAGAGATCTAGAATAAATACCGGTACTAGTAGGATTATGAGATTTTATTTTGGCCTAAAAACTGTTCACCTGGGTGTTACTGATGTTCGGTTTTGGGAAAAGGTGAATTGAAAAGCTTTGTTTATTGCTGAATTAACCAAGCAGTAACTGGTTCACTGCTGGACATTCCAAACCCAAGAGAGTTGACCACTGGCATGAGCATAAGTTACTGGCCCCTTCATCATTTTTGTTGCGATAACTCATGTCTGTATGCTTAAAACTACAGTTGCAGCACGTATGAAAAATTAGGAGAAGCAGCATTTGCTAATTGAATGTATTTCTGGGTGTTAAGTGGCCAGATTTCAAGGACTGGTGATAATGTCAGCTGGGGATTTTTGACTGATGCTTAGTTTCAGTCTAGGTACTGGACACCTGAGTATGTTCAAGCTAGGATTACGGCTGGGTTTTGGGGCTAGGCTAGATTTTGCATTCTTTCGATTTTCCCTGTGCATGGTGAGTAGTCTTTTATTGTGCAGAGAAACACAGGCATATCAATTTTAACTTTCCTAGAGTGTTACTAAACGTGTGGCCATGTGTGACTTATTTTTTTTAATTGATAAAAAGCAATCTTCATTACCTGCTTGTATTTCATTCGGCAGTACTTTGCATCAAGCTAATATCCATTTATGTGTGCAAGTAGATACTAGTGTTTGTGACATAACCATTACATGTCTAGTCTTTTGAGTTCAGACAATATAAAACGTAAATCACATCTCTTAAAAAAAACCCAAAACCTGAATAACTGGTATTTGATGACCTGTGCTGCAGGCAGTTCAGGTATAAATTTAAGAACATGCGAATCTTCCTTAAACTTCAGTAATTAAAGTAGCTTTACAAATCTGGGCTAAAGATAAAACAGATGATTGAAATGTGCACAAGTACAACTGCTTTCTAACTGACAAGGCTTGTCTGTTGCACAGTAAAGTACACAGTGCAGTGGAAACAGTTTTGGGTAACTGAGCATTGAAATTTTCCTTCTTTATAGTTTTCAGACAAAATCAAAAGTATAACTGCTGGCTAGCAAATGGCAAATAGCAATATTCAGATCCCAGCGTCATAATCTAAAGCAACCTAAATTATTCTGTTTCATTTGCATGTTCTAAATCAAGTGTCTTTTAAACACCACCCCCGCTCAATCCCCCTTGAATATTTTGACTGTCTCCCCTATAAGCCTTAAAGGAGTGGCTAAATACAGGATGGGCTCATAGCAGTTTTTTGACTTGTGCCCTTTACTGAGATATTAGACTTCCTTATGCTAATGTCTGAATTTAAATGTTCAGCATGGACAGAGATAAACTCTTCTTATTAGGTGATAGTTGATGAGTTGACATAGGTAAGGAGTCTGCCTTAAAAAGGATGCAGCTTGGGATAGTTCCGTAACTGATTATCAACAGGTTACTGTGTAAAAGAGCTCTCACTAATACATTATTGTATACATAAACACAGTGTTTACAGTGTAAAAATTCCCTGTGATGGCAGCCCTTTATCTGTAAGACAATTTAAAGCCCTGAAAATCTCCCTACTGTGGAAATATTTACCTACTCCCTGCTAACTTTCTTAATTAAGAGTGAAACTAGTATGTGTTGTCTGTTAAAAACTATTCCTATAATTCCTTCTTGATATAGTTCAATAAGGTATTTCATAGGTCATTATATCCAGTCTAATCTTACAGGATTTTGAAAGCTATGTTTTTTCCTTTAATCTGTATTTTTTACTGCATAGATATTAAGATTATATTTGTAATGCAAATTACTAATGCAGTTTGTATTTTTGAGGTTGTAATAATCGTTCAGTCCTTGGAGTGAAAGTTATTTTTCAGCCTTTGTTTCTTTAGCCTCATGTTCCCTAATCACTTTGTGTATATGATTGTTCTAGATCTGCATTTTTTGATGCTGTAGTTAGTTTTGTTTTATTGTACAGCACATCTGCAACACTGCTGGGAGTGTATCTGACGATCTCATTACTGGATCAAAGCCTTGGTCTCTTGAGTCACAACCCTGCTTAATGTTCATGTGCAGACCCCTCCAGACTTCCATTAAAAACAGCACTTTGTGCTCATAAAAAACATTTGTTCAGAACATAAGCAACCAGAAAAGCAAAAATAAAGCAGTCTAAAAAGTATTTGAGGCTTTTGCGTTTAAAAAAGAAAGAAAGAAAGAAGTGGTTTATGGTACCACCTTTTCATTCTATACTGCTTACCGTGTTGCTCTGTCATGACCAAGTTCCCAAAATTAGCCATTTATTGTTTTAGAAAGTAAAAACATGAAACAAATGAAACTTAAGGTTTTAGACTGTATTTCAAAAACACAATTTTGATCCTGTAAAGAGAATCAAGGACACGTTGATTTTTCAGATGCTGGTCTCTTTCTTTAACATACATTAGATGACCATGACATTATTTTATGAAATATAAAAGTTTCATGTTATGAAGCAGTGGTGGAATATAATGAGAAAAACTACAGACTCTTGTTTCCTGTTCAGTGGGAGAACTTTTCTGATTTTGAAAATGGATCAATTGACAGCAGAGGAGCAGTCCATTCTGGAAAGAGCTGAATAGATCCCTGGCAATAGGTAAACAGATGCAGCCTTGAGGTAGTGGTCACACCCTGCACACAGTAGTGATAACATTCCTTACCACATCTGGTAACTCAGGGAAAAGAGCAGCATTTCAGAATTCAGGGTCTAGCCCTGAGGGCATAATGGACACAGAGTCAAAAAAAAAAGCTCCCGATAAAAGGCATTATGAATATAACCTCTGCATTCCAAAAGAATGCAACGTATTGCAGGCGTGAGCTACACATGACTTCAAATGAGAACTAGAGTACAGATATATACTTTGTGTTAGGGTGTGTAATATATGAATACATATTATATCTGACAACATAGAAATGTGTATCTAACAATACAAAATTTTGTACATCTGTTGGTTATTTTAATCATAACTTTTGCAAAGATTTCAATAAAAATGGTCTGACTTTTGAGGAAAACTAGACTAGCACTGAAATTTGATACAACCTTCTGAGAATCTGCCTGATGGGAAGACAACAAAAGCACCCATTTTCCACCCCAAGGCAGGAGCCTGCTGTGATTTTGGAAGGTTTTAGCATTGCATGGCAGAAGGTAGTTTTTCCTGCAAGTTTTTCTTTGCATATAGATGTCTTTGCTAGTCTTGCTAGTACAAGTATCTACCTGCCTTTCCTTATCCTGGATAATCCTTCATTTGAAAAAAAGG